>NC_134483.1:222809503-222944503 GCF_040206685.1 Ascaphus truei | reverse complement strand
TGGGGGAAAAAAAGGAACCAGCAGTACTGCAATACCGGGCAGTTCGGTGCTCAGGGCATACACCGGTATGGTTGGAGCTGTAGAAAGTGATGACACTATAGTGCGTCTAAAACATTTTGGTAGGGTAATGCCTTGCCCTTTTTCCTTCCATGACTATTAAACCCTTTTACGGATAACGCACTTTCCTCCTAATTCTCTCTTTTTTTGGATGATTCCGGTTGTGCTCTGCCTTTTCTCTCTCCTACTGCATTCTATCTCCACGGACGGAGGAACACCTTGAAGGTCTGGTGGCATTAACATGGACGCTGCAGCAGATTCGTGAGTTTTTCCTGTTTGCTACATGGTTAGACCAATTTACCAAGCGATTAGGGTATTATCTATTGGGGTGATTATTAGCCTTTAAGTTCCTGGACAACTTGAGTGCCACTTATGCTGGCTTACCAACTAGGATACCACACCCAGTACCCTCCGTACAATCAAGATCACATCCCAGACCTTACACAGGAATTATTCCCATTATCTCATTATTACTACAACTGTTTACGGTTCTTAGCACTACACATTATACTCCCGTTTACCGAGTATCATAGGCAAATATATTCAGTGTACTACCTGCCGGTCATGTAATGAACTAAAATAACATAAATAACCACGCAAATAATTATCCCGGCTGACCATAGCTAAGCTGCAGATGAGGTGTGGCAAGGTCGTGAGCGAGTGTGGACAACAAAGTTTTCACACAGGTGTCAGGAAGCTGTCACGCCCTCGCGGCGCCAACACCGGCAGTAAATCTTATGAGATATGTTGGCTCACACAAACCCATTTGAAAATCAGATTTATGTACACCAATTGTGCGTGAAATATGTTATTTGCAATGATTAGTAAATAGGTTCCTAATTTTTAAGATGGCCTCACATCACCAGAATTGATAAATAAAAATATGCTAATTCAAAATGTTTGAATTTATTTTATGGTTCTTATTTTTCTTTTTTTCCTTTTTACAATCTAGACCCTATTTGTTTCAATATTGCAGACTTTAATGAAAGTAGAGGCTACTGTAGATTTGGCTCAGTAAGATCTATTAAAGATATATATATTGACATTTTAAGATATGTGCAATTTTAATGCAAGGCCACAGCAGTTGATTTCTTCCAGTGCTTCATTTTGCTGAGCTATCATGTCATAATATGGCCATCTGTGTCTCAAAAGGCTTCAACAATATAACTTACAATTTACAGTATATGTTCTTCACTTCAGAGATGAAGAACATTTCAGAATGAATTGGTTTCATTTTTCCCCCACACTATCCCCCAGAAGTGTTGTAGAACAAGCTTAATGTTCCTTGAATGTCATTTAAAGACAGTTGTATTAAAATAGGAACATATCTTTCTTCCAAGGACAAAATGTCTCATCAAAAGAAACTAGAGAAATATGACAATCTTCAAGTAAAACTGCCCTCTAGGGATTAGGACCAAGAGTTAATAACATGATATGGACTGTATCTCACAGTACTGAATGAAAACACAATAACAGGGATACAAATCTACCCCGAAGAAAAACAGTAGTAATTATTATTATATGTTCTTAAATTATGAATCATTTATTTAATCATTTAAAAAACTCAATATTTCTTGAATAAAAGTGATAAGGCAGGTAAGGCAAGTAGTTTAAATGTGCTTTCTAAAATATCTACAGTGAATACAATGGGGTAGAACCTCACAAGTCCGTTAAATATTTATCGATCTACTAAATTGGGTTAAAGGGATGCTAAATCATAACGGATATTGCCAAAAGTGCTTAGCATTACAATGTCCTTGTGCTCCCCTGAAAAATAGCAAACCACTACATTTTAACAAACGTCTGGCTTACTCATATGAAAATCATTTGGCAATTAAAGTTTACATAACAACGCAGATCCTAAGACTTCCGTTCATGTTATCGCATTCAAATAACACTATGATAATTAAGTCACAGCTATATCTGCCATTATTCACATCCAGACCAAGATTATCATAGTCTTTTCAGGAAATAGCCTACAAGGAAAAGGGACACCATCTTAAGTGGTACCCACATGATTGTACTGACCTTTTCATTAGGTGTCAAACTAAGATACATTTTATTTAACACATTAATGTCAGAAACACATAAACAGATGTTTCTGATATTGTGTTATTTTCATTTAATAGCAAAAAAGAAAGAAAGCAGCACATTGCCGGGAGCCAGGTGGTATAAAAATAAAAATCTTTATTCAATAATAAACATCACCCAAGGAGGTGTGCAACCTCCTATGCGTTTCGGACACAAAGTTCTTTAACAAGGTGTATGGGATATAAATGCCAAAGACCCTCCTTATATACACCTACAAAAGACATTTAAAATTCATATTTGCACCAAAAATTGGGTCTGTGCATGATGTCACTGCGGGCGCACACGTGCCTATGCACTCCTGCAGCCCTCCACACCCACATCCGTACGCAACCACCGTGGCATCAGCACGACCCCGATGGTAATAAGACCAATACTCAGAAGGGATGGCACAATGCAAAACTCCTACCCACCGGCCCCGGAGCCCCCAATAGGAGGAGGAACGGGGAAGGGAGGGGTGGGGGAGAGAAGGGGAAGGGTGAGAGAGGATGGGGGGGGGGAGAGAAAAAAGAGCATTTAATTACTTATAAAACATTAAACATTTTAATCAGTGACTAAATGTCACCATAATTAAATGCAAAAGAAAAATTCAGTTAGGAAATGGCTGAGGTTCTACTCCACATTTAGACTGCAGGGAAAACGGGTCTGTAGCATAAAAATCCAATATGCCTGCCTGCTGTCCGAAAGGTTGAGTTTGTTTGCTCCTCGTTCTTTTAAGGAAACTTTCTCAATACCGTTGACAATTAGATTTTTTACAGTACCATATTTACATTCCGTAAATTGTTTCGATACGGGATGTGAGCAATCTTGTTTTTAATTAATCTTAGATGCTCCATCACTTTTGTTTTAAAAGCGCTAGTGGTTTGTCCTACATACAGTAATTAGCTCCACACCCGCAGGTTAAAAGATAAATTACATACTGTGTGACGCAATTGATATAAGATTTGATTTGGAATTTCTTTCTAGAATTAGAACCTGAAAAATATGAGGAAGGTTGCACACGATTGCAAATTTTGCAACCCCCACATCTTAAAAAAGGTCTGTGTGGCTGTTAAAGGGAAAGTAATTTAACTAGGAGCTACAAATGACGTAATGGTCTTTGCTCTCCTATAAAAAAAATGTGTCCCTTTCTCAACATATTTAGTCAAGTGTGATCCATACGTAATAAATCCCAGTGCTTACGCATGATTTGTTGAACATGATTGCTACATTTATTGAATTGTGTAATAAATAAAGTAATATCATCCCTGTCCAATCCAACATTTTCCTTTTCTTGTCTATTATTTTTGACTTTAGAATATTTACATTTTTGTTGTTGTATTTTCCTATTGAGTGTTCTTACATCTGTCCCCCCATCAGATATACTCCCTCCCTATGATAAAGTAATGACTGTCTGTCGATCGTCAGCACTTCTTCAAGGGTCTGTTGGAATTCCTCCTGTTTGTATTCACTTTAGATAAATCTTGTGCACAACTCCCCAGACTGACGGTGGAAGTCCTCCTGAGTTGAACAATTCCTCCTCAGTCCGAGAAATTAGCCTTTCGGAATACCCTTTATGACTGCCCGGGGCTGGCAGCTGTCCGCCTTTAAGAACATGTTCCTTGAATTTAATTTTCTGAACACATCCATCTGGATATTTTTGTTCATATCTACAAAAAGTAGAAGGTCCAGATAGTGTATATGGTGATAATTAAAGTTGTGCGTGAATTTTAAATTGAAAGAATTTTGATTAATAAAATCAAAAAATAAGTGAAGTGCTACCAAATCACATTCCCAAATCATAAAAAGAGCATCAATGAAAAGTTTGTAGAAGTGATGTGCTTTCTAAATGTATTTAAACTACTAAAAATAAACTGTGACTCCCACCACTCCATAAATAAATTAGCATAAGAAGGAGCAAAGCTTGTGCCCATTGCTGTGCCTTGTAGCTGTAAATAATATTTGTGTTCAAAAAGAAAATAATTGTGAGTGAGTAAAAACAAAATTGCATGTAATATAAATGTGGTATTAAACTCATTACTACAGTATCTGGACCCTATAGATAATGGCGGACACCCGCCAGCCCCCGGTTATGTTTGATAACTGAGTACAACGATGTTACATCAAGGGTAACCCAAACAGACTGTGGCCCCCACTTAACATCTTTCAAACAAGTTATCAGGTCCCCTGAATCCAAAAGGAAAGATGGAAGATCTCTGACATACAGTTGCAGAAACCTATCGATTTATTTAGATAGACCACCTCCCAAAGATCCAATAAACTAGACAATTGGTCTACCCGGAGGGTCGACCAATGTCTTATGGATCTTTTGGAGATGGTAAAAGGCTGGAATCACTGGACAGGGATTGACAAGATATTTGACTTTATCCTTATTTAAAACATTAGTTTCTATTTCAAGATCAATCAGATCTTGAAAGGACCTGAGAAAAGCATTAGTGGGGTCACCTGGTAGCCCAGAGTAGGTAGTGGCACCCCCAATTTGGCGTTATGCCTCCTTGAGGTAGCTAGTCCTACTCTGAACCACCACCGCCCCCCCTTTATCCACATTCTTGATCACAATTAATGAATTATTTTGTAATAATAACAATGCTTGTCTCTCCTCATGACTTACAATGGCGGCCGCCTTTAGCCTCCTGCGGCAGTTTCGGCGCGCGATTCAAACTTATGGGCAGATGTAGCATGTTCCGGGCCGTGTTACGGCCGTTTTAGGCACAGCGGGCATTTTTCATTGTTTAGTCATTGTTTAGCGCTATTAGCGCTGTCTAGCCGTTCAGCGCTGAATGCGGCTGAACGCGTGAAAGTGCGTGGCATACGGAGAAACATCGGAGAACAACTCGGGGATGTTGGAAGTTAAAAGGGGCCGCAGCAGTAAATTATCTGTAGCCAAATACGAAAAAGAGAAAACTTCTGCTAATGAGCGTAAATCCCTAATTACCAGGGTTTCAAAGGTCGTCAAAAAATGACTTTTGGCAAATTGGGGATAGAAGATGGACTTTCCTCTCAGATTGGATTTCCAAGTACTGAAATTTGGTATATTAGTTGTTGATGAATCATCATCATGTTCTCCCAACAAATCATTTAAATCACTTAGATCCTGAATAAAACAGATATCTCTGAAAGTTGAACCTCCATCTTCCTCCCCGTGGGTACCCACATCAATGCCATTACCATAATTCTCTATCGTTGGATTTATCTCCTCTTCATCAGACGATTGGATGTTGCTTTCTTGAATATTTTCACCATCACCTGTTGAAGTAGAACGTCTCTGAAAAAAAAGACTTTAACGTGAACTTGCAGACAAACTTGTGAACATCAATGAAGATGACGAATCTTGGCCCAATATGTTATTACATTTGAATGATCCTCAACTAATGCTTCTTCCTCTTTACTGGCATACGGCTTCCATCTCTTCTTCTTTCCTCTTCTGGTTCTTTTTGGGTTTTTTTTTAAAAAGAGGGAAATTTGTTGTTGCTACTTTGAATACTTCTGATTACTTGAAGGGGTATCGTGATACGATCTATGGCTACCTGCCGTAATATTTTGCTGTCTTGATGCTTGTGCAGCAACATAGGATTGATTATCTGACATTTCTGTTTGTCAACTCTTTGACAAAGTCCCACACTGGGACGAAACGCGTCAGAGTGATGTCGCTTTGTGTGTAACTATTTTGGCAGAATATATTTTCTATTTTTTCAATGATTGCGCTTGGTTCTTGTTGATACTATCTATCGTAAGGCATTGAACCACCACCGCAGCAGTTTTTTCTCTCTACCTTGGATTTTGGGCAGGAGCACGCGGAGTCAGCGTTCGGAAATCCGGCTTTACATCACGGCACACAACAGTAGTGAAATAATAACAGGATCGTGAGTATTTGCCAGCCATTACCCCTGTCCATTGTGTGGGACACCAGGACTTCAGTGAGTAACGTTGGAGAGGTTGTTTGATTTTCCGCGGATCACACTTAACACTCAGCACTTCAGTCTCTTCAAATCACACAATAGACCCCCGCACGGAGGCTGAGTCCAGATACACACTGGGAATATAACGTTCAGTGATTTATGTAGCCGGGACGTTCGCAATTTATTATTTGAATACTTTCAGAGGATTACTCTTTTGCCTGTCTGTTTTTTGAAGCATCGGTTTTGGAGGTTTGTTCCTCTTTTTTTCTCTCCAACCAATATAGAGACCGATGATGTGGGCAATGACTCACGTGAAGCTGTGGGTTTTGTGCCCATACATGGTTACAAGAAGCTGTCATTGCCCATGGGAAGCTATTTAGGGCCGCCGCTATCTGGGCCATGTCATTTAGTATAGAACTGGTGTTCTGCTGTATGACACGGGTTATGATGCAGTGGTGGCCATGGGCTGCTTTCTTCCTGCAGTGGCCTGCTCGTTCCATGCGGTGGGAGCTCACACCCATCTGCCGTGATGTGGCCTCAATACGGCCAATCTGGGCCGTGAGGTTATGGAAGCCACATTGCTTCATCTCCAGCGGATCCTGGTGATGGCGATAAGGCTGCCCTCAGACAGGGATTCTGTAGTGTGGTGCCAGGGTGTAGCAGGAGTGACTTCACAGGCAGCTGGTGGTGCAGCTGAACCAGCAGCGGCAAATGCAGCTGGAGGTGCAGCAGCAGGTGCAGCTGGAGATTCAGCAGGGGGTTCAGCTAGAGGTGCAGCTGGTGGTCCAACAGTACTGTAGATACAGCAGGAGGGGCAGCTGGTGATGCATTGCTGGTGTAGCTGATGCAGCACAAGGTGTGACTGGAGCCGCAGCAGAGGCAGTGGCTGTGGGAAAAGGGACATTTAAAGTCTCCAGAGTGACCTCTTTGAAGTTGAAGGTCACCATCTGCTCCTCAGCCTGCTCATCCTCCATAGTCAGCCTTGTGTTGTCTAATCCTGTCCCTAACTGGATGGTTAGTCTCACCCACATTCCCAAACCCACAGGGACACTTGATTAGTTACACATGGGCTTGGGTATGTGGGTGAGACTACCCAGCCAGTTAGGGACAGGATTAGACAACACAAGGCTGCCATACGGAAATGTGATCCAGATGCTTCTGTCGCTCACCATTTCACACAGGCTGGGCACAATGCAAGCCAGCTACGCTACCAGGTGATAGATGGTGGGAAAAGGAAGCGACACGGGGGAGACCTACAGAGATTTCTGTTTCATAGGGATAAGACGTCTAGATACGCTGGTTTTGAACGGCATGAATAAGTCACTAGCTCTCAGCTGCTACTTTTGAGGTGGCTATTTTTTGGTCTTATCCTGTTGCCGTCCCATAGGCGCTGTTTGCTATCCATACTATAGTCATGTATTATCCCTGGAACCACTCTATTAGCACCATAGGCTCATGCTGGTTGCCCCATACATTGACATGTGTAGTGGTTGGTGGTCTGGTCACTAGTGGTAGCCTTAGTGTGGAGATCTATCCCCTGGCTATGAGTGTCTCATCCCACCTCTATCCCTACTTAGGGGCTACAGAATGGTTAGATGACCACATTTGGATTAAAATTATATTAGGGTTGATTTTTAGACTCATAATACTCAGACTCACGATGTTTTACATGTGTGGTCTTTGCTTCCTTTTATTGATGTGTTCAATTTATGTTTTTTTAATTATGTTTGCTCATTAGACTTATTATATTGTGTTCTGTTTCCTTCTCACTAGTTTATCAAGGCACATTTATCCTACGGAACTCCTGCCTGTCCACTTAATAGCTATACTGGCAACATTCAACACACCCCTGCTGTGTTTACTTTATAGAAGATTCAAGAGGCTGACTGTGCATGTGCATTGGTGCAGCAGTTCCGGAAGAGACTGTTGAGTCCCTGCTCTGTTTACACTCTCCATGTGTACTCTCAACTTTGCATAAACATTATGGGCTGGACCACACACTGCGTGTGACATCATCCAGGAAGTAGCTACATTTATCGGGCTCCGTGAGGTGTCCGGCCAGCCACTTTTTCTTTGGAAGAGAGAACAACAGCCTGATAATCATATAGAAAAAGGACGGTTTGAGTTTGACATATACTCTTGCTTATACTACAGATGTTTGATCAGGACTTTATTCTAAGCTTATTCTGAGTTGGCTATTTTGTGTCTTGTAGGGGGGTTAAGGGTTAAGGGAAGTACTTTGTGGTTCAGTTGGACCCAAGGGAATGGGCCTGATGAAAGGGTCGTTAACCTGAAACGTTGCCCCTCTTACCCTCCCCCATTGTCTTTATATGTTTATTTGTTAGCAGTTTCCCCCCCTTTTTTCCCCCTTCCGTGTGTTTTCTCCCCCCCTTCTCTTGTGCTTTTTTTAGAACCATTTTTCTGCTATTATAGTCATTAATCATTCCCACTTGTGATACCTATTGTTCTATTATTATCACTATTAAATTTGGCTTATTCCGAGACTCTTTTCGTTTTCTCTCAATCAGTGTGCTGGAGCTTTTTTGGCTTTTCTAGGAACATTATATGATCTGTCCTATCTACCTTCTAATTGTTATATGGTTATTTAGATTACCTTATCCAGAGGGGTTTAGTAGCACCCCTGGGGAACTTGTCCCCATTTCAATATTAAAACCCCTGTGGGTCAAGTGACCGTGGGATCTAAACAAAGGGGGTCCCTGAGGCAGAAATCAACTTTGTTCAGCTCAGAAGACCCCCTGCTGCTAAGGTAATGAAGCTGCTTACATTTTATTTTTATTCATAGTGTGTGAGCAGGGTGTCTCCTGAACTGAACAAAGTTGATTTCAGCCTTGGGGACGCCCTACTTCCCGAAATACAGGCACCGGTATGGGGTGCTGGTATCCCTTTGCCTTGTTTAGATCCCATGTGGATTTTAACATGGCGGGGATACTGGCACACCATACCAGGGCCTGTAATTCGGAAAGTAGGGTGGCTGAATTTTTTTTGTTCAGCTCAGGAGACCCCCTGCTCATGCAGACTATAAATAAAAATAAAATGTAGCAGCTACATTACCTTAGTGGCTAGAAAATTTTGAAAGAATTTCAGGGAAATCTCAAAAATCAATTTGATAAATGATCAGATAACGGCCGCTGCATCTGTATAGTGTATAATATATGGACTGTATTTTCACTCATGTCACTCAAGATCCCCTCTGCAACCAACCCACTACCTGGGAGGTGAAAGTAAAAGAGCTCACGCACTCCTCGATTGGGGTAAGATGAAGGGGAACAGGTGGTCCCCATCCTGTCTTCCTCACCTGGGAAGCATGGTAGGCTAGCTAGCACTTGAACTTGTGTTTACTGCCTACCCATCAACATGTCAACTGATCGCACCGTTTTTCCCAGGGCATTAATCCAAATTAGAATTCCGCCACAAATTCAATGCTTCCCGTGGTGCTGGTACGGGAGCATAGAAACCCAAAGAGTTTGGCGTGGTTGTCAACAACACCATTAATTAGTATCTCCAGTTCTTGCTCCGTGAATTTGAGGTATATATATATATATATATATATATATATATATATATATATATATATATATAAAAAACAAAAATTGTGGCGCCAAAATATTACTATATTGCTATGTGTATAAATAAAATGTAGTGCTATATCTTGTATATTGAAAGTGTGTATAAATCCTAAATGTGTTTAAAAATCAAAATAAAAATGTGCAATACAACTGTTAAATACTAAACATGATAAACAAATTCTACTTAAAACAACACCATAGGATATTACATTAATATTGGTGAAAATCAAAAGTGTGCAAAAAGTGCTAAAAAGTGACCAAATATGAAAAAATGAAAAATGAAAAATATATATAAAGTTATAATATAAAATCCAACCAGTCCTTCAATAGTCAGTCCATAATAGGAGGTATAGGATATGTGCAAAGGGATCTTCTGCTGCTCTCACAAGGGATAAACCACCTCCACGGATATCTACAAACAGAAAAAGAGAGAGAGCGCATGCCCCATAGCATAACACTGTGTGGTTTATTATAAAATAGGGGAAGGGATGGATGGGGGGGGGGGGGGGAATCGCACTCACAAGATTAAAAGGTTTAAAAGGCAGTTTGTGAATTATATCACCAATATAAAACAATATACGTGGTGGTGATATAAATAACAGATTATTAAAACGTGAGGCTGAATGGATATACAAGTTAAAAACATTGTACCCTCAAGGGCTAAACGAGGGTTTTACATATACTCCATTTATCTAATCATCAGTTGAGTTGACATCATGTTCACTTATCCACAAAATGTCTCACGTAAATAATTACAATATATATGTTATTTATTGTACACACTCCCTAGCTTACTGGCAAGCAAGCAAGTATTCCTTTGATCATGGACTAAGTATAGTTTAATATGCATTTCATCTAGTACATGTTTGAATACCTCCAGCCTGCAATGATTAAGCTTTGCCACATATCACAGAATGGCTATTCAGTATCTGCCACTTCGGCATGGGTTCATAAGCCTCATAGACGCCTACATGCATGAGCCTTTGCCCCATTTGCTGGTGACTCTTTTAAACCTTTATTAGACCTTATTGTATTGTTTGAAATTAGTGTGTACCTCTTTATTAACCGCTGTTCTAACATACAGTTCCCTACTGATCGGTATAAGCGTTGCGCAAGCCCTCCATTGGCCCGCGGGTTGCTATGGCAACCTATGACGCTATATAACACGCTTCCGTAATCAGCTGGTTATCACTCGCCCCTGAAGAATCTCCGTCAAGGAGGGAAACGCGTAGGGCGTTTTGGCGTGGTGACGTCAGCGCGAGGGATCTGAGAGAGACTGGTAGTATTGTTACTTTGTGTCTGTGTTCTCTGCTGGTGCTCATTTTAACGCGTTCGTATCCAGGTTTAACCAGGCTCTGTTCACTCAGTGGTTCTTTGCTGAAGCCTGTCTCTGTACTGTGATTCACTGTGTCACTTTACCTTGTAGCTAACAGACATCACTGTAATTGCAAATTGTTGCGATTTATCCAGTATTTAACATCATTACTGCTAGCCTGCCAGCATCTGCTGCACACAGACACCTATTCATGCATGAATTGTTCTATGAATTGGTAGAAGGTTATGTGTACAGGGATTTTGCTGAGCACAAGTTCTCATGGTATTGATTATATATTGACGGCTTGTTTAATAACCACAGTAATAATTTATTTACTGCTTTAATAATTAGCAGAGTGTTCAGTATCAGTTTTTTTCTGGATTTTTATTACTAATAGCTGTCCTGTTATACCATCTATGTAGAGTGATTGTTAAAAGTCATTGGGCGCAGAATGCGGGTGCACTTTACCCCTTCACGACCGTAGCGGTATTAACTGCTACGGTTGTGAAGGGGTTAAGTGCACCCGCAACCCCCCGCAAGTCCTAAACTCACACCAAGGGCCAAATACCCCCTTCACCCACCCCCGCTACCCACAATAAAAAAATTAACGCACAGCAGCCCCACAATTAATAAATAAATCTAAATAAATAAATAAATACATGAATATAAATAAATATATATATATATATATATATATATCAACAATCCCTATTAATATATATATATATATATATATACAGTATATACACACACATGATGAACCAATATACAAATAAATGTAGAAGGGTTATCAAAACCATACTGTACTACAAATAACACTTCTCCATACAGACACACTACATTAAAATGAATCTCCTTTAATAATCCTAACTGATCTTACAATCTAAATCATCAAATGCCAATGAAAAACCTCACATTCCAATCAATACATTGCATTTACATTGTATTTATGATGCATAAAATCTATGCACCATATACATTCTGCAAATGAATGTGAACAATATCATTGCAAGCAAAATACAAATACTGTACCTCCAAACAAGTAAACTATTTTAACCAATCAAGTAAACAAAAATGAATATATAAGTACCAACCAGAATACAAAATTTAAAACCAAGGCTAACCCTTACAATACCAAGGATTATATCTATCTAATTGTAAAAAACATTATACTGTACACACATTGAAGCATTGCAATAAACAACATACAGTACAGTACATCCCCTGTATCTCCCTGCCTTGAGTGTAATCTGTGTAAGGCCCTATCCCCCTAATGTTTCTGTTAAATCTCCCTGCCTTGAGTGTAATCTGTGTAAAGCCCCATCCCCCTAATGTTTCTGTTAAATCTCCCTGCCTTGAGTGTAATCTGTGTAAAGCCCCCTCCCCCTAATGTGTCTGTTAAATCTCCCTGCCTGTGTTGCTCTGAGTGCAGTTTATGTAAATGTGGAGAGGGGGAGGGGGTTATAACCCCACCCCATTGACTGTGATCTGTGTAAAGCCCCCTCCCCCTAATGTGTCTGTTAAATCTCCCTGCCTGTGTTGCTGTGACTGCAGTTTATGTAAATGTGGGGAGGGGAGGGGGGGGACCCAATGTGCATACTGTGAGGTCTAACCACCCTCACCCACTACCCACATACCGTTACACCCCCCCCCCATCCTGGCCATGGCCCCTCCGCTTCTGCAAAACAGACACAAAAATTAAAACATCCAAAGTAATGTCCCCTAACCCCTTAATCACCATAGTGGTTATTAACCGCTACAGTCATTAAGTGGTTAACCCACCCTCACCCACCACTCGGGACGCCTACATACCCTCCCACACTAACCCCCCACCCCGTGAGGCCTAACCACCCTCACCCAGTACCCACAAGGGAGGCCTACCCACATACCGTTGGGGAAACAGTACCCACAATAAATACAATAGTGACCCACAATAAACATCATTATATTTATTAAATACATTACACACCCCCTGTGCCCCCCCCATAAATACAAGATTTATCCTTTTACAAACAGGGTTCATAGCGCAGCCCCACGCGAGTCCCCGGTGGGCTGGCGGGGCACCTGACAGACCTACAGGGTACCAGCAGCCCTTTTCAAACAGGTTCTGGAGGCCTGCTGGTGGGTCCCGCCAGCATCATGGCCCCCAGCTGGTCTCCTTGGGTCACCGTGGGCCACAATTGGGTCCCCACGGTAGGCCCAAGGATGTCTGGGAGCCCCTGGTCAGACCCAGAGGTGTCTGCGGGGCCTCAGGTGGTTCCCACGGGGGTCTGGGGAACTCATGGATGCTCACTATGGGTCCGAGGTGCCCCCACAGAAGTGGGACCACACATCTTCATCCCCGCACCTACGGGTCGGCGGTGCCCCCACAGAAGTGGGACCACACAGCTTCATCCCCGCAGACTACGGGTCCGCGGTGCCCCCACAGATGTGATACCACCGCTTCATCCCCGCATGTGTCACCCGTGGAACCACCAGCCTGATACCCGTGAGATACCCGAGAAAACCACAGGTGGTCTCCAGAGTTCTCACGCGGAACCACGGAACAAATCCTGAATTTAAAAAAAATAAACCTGGCCTATGGCCTATACATTCAGTACATACACCCCCCCCCCCCAACACCTACAGTACAATAATGTGCAAAATAACTATTATCCAGATATGGATAATAGATTAATTGCCCATTATTAAAAACATTAACTACCATATTCAAATAAATAATAAAGTGCTACTGACCTCATCAAGAAGAAGTCTCCGTCGCCAGCAACATTCTTGTCTTGCCCACAAAATACATTGCCAAAACAAAGCCAATACATTGCAATTACATTCAGATATCAATTAACCCCTTAAACACCTTATCGGATAATAACCGCAAAGGTAATTAAGGGGTTAAGCCACACTGGCCCGATACCCACCCTTAACCCATGAATTCGTACAGTGGCTTCATCATGCAACTATATATATATATATATATATATATATATATATATATATATATATATATATATATATATATATATATATAGTGCAGAATAAATGAGTTCTCCAGTATTCGGTGATACCTTTTTTATTGGACTAACAATTTATGTCATAGGACAAGCTTTCGAGAATTATCCTCTCTTCTTCAGGTCAAGCAATACTGATATACAAATGAATCTATGGCTAAAACAGTGTGGAGAGAGGAAAAAAACAAACAAACAAAAAAAAACCAACAGATTTTTACTGTAGATAAGGTAGGGTGTTAAGTGTTTGAAGCCAGGGGACAGTGTCAAAGAAAGGTGGGGAGGGGGAGGGATACTGGGGGGGGGGGGAGAAAGTGTGGATAAGAATAGAGGCAAGCAGGATGATTACAAGCAATTTTGATAGGGTGTGAGAAAACCCATGTCTGCATTAAGTCCTTTGGTTTTGGTGTCAAAGAGTCTTATCATTCTGAGTTCAAATGTTTTCCGTTCTTGGGTGCTTTTAAACATTCCATTGAGGATTTTGATTTTTAGATCATTTATGGAATGATCTGGTTGTGAGAAGTGATGTCCCACAGGTGAGCAGTATCTTCCTTCTTCGTGATGGAGTATAGAGTGTCTGTGCATATTCATTCTTCCTTGTAGTTTTTGGCTGGTTTCCCCAATGTAGCAACCTTGGTCACATTTGTTGCACTGAATCATATACACTAAATTCCTGGATGTGCAGCTGTATGATCCTTTAACATTGAATGTTCTATGGTTGTGACTGGCTGTGGGATCCTGGCAAATATGTTTGCAGAGTTTGCAGCGTTTGTTGCTGCACGGTGTTGTGCCATTATCCATGTCTTTAAAATTGTTGTGAAGTTTTCTGCTGACTAATTTCTGTTTGAGATTTGGTGGTTGCCGGAATGCAAGAATGGGAGGTTTGGGAAAGATTTCTTTTAATGTCGCATCCTCTGTCAGCATGGGTTGCAGATCTTTGATTATTTTTCGTATACCCGCTAGGGTAGGGTTAGAGTTGGGTTAGGGTAGGGTGGGACATCACTTCTCACAACCAGATCATTCCATAAATGATCTAAAAATCAAAATCCTCAATGGAATGTTTAAAAGCACCCAAGAACGGAAAACATTTGAACTCAGAATGATAAGACTCTTTGACACCAAAACCAAAGGACTTAATGCAGACATGGGTTTTCTCACACCCTATCAAAATTGCTTGTAATCATCCTGCTTGCCTCTATTCTTATCCACACTTTCTCCCCCCCCCAAGTATCCCTCCCCCTCCCCACCTTTCTTTGACACTGTCCCCTGGCTTCAAACACTTAACACCCTACCTTATCTACAGTAAATATCTGTTGGTTTTTTTTTTTGTTTGTTTTTTTCCTCTCTCCACACTGTTTTAGCCATAGATTCATTTGTATATCAGTATTGCTTGACCTGAAGAAGAGAGGATAACTCTCGAAAGCTTGTCCTATGACATAAATTGTTAGTCCAATAAAAAAGGTATCACCGAATACTGGAGAACTCATTTATTCTGCACTATCGCAACTGGACTAACACGGCTATTTTCTGCTTTATATATATATATATATATATATATATATATATATATATATATATATATATATATATATATATATATATATATACAGTATATACACACACATGATGAACCAATATACAAATAAATGTAGAAGGGTTATCAAAACCATACTGTACTACAAATAACACTTCTCCATACAGACACACTACATTAAAATGAATCTCCTTTAATAATCCTAACTGATCTTACAATCTAAATCATCAAATGCCAATGAAAAACCGCACATTCCAATCAATACATTGCATTTACATTGTATTTATGATGCATAAAATCTATGCACCATATACATTCTGCAAATGAATGTGAACAATATCATTGCAAGCAAAATACAAATACCTCCAAACAAGTAAACTATTTTAAACAATCAAGTAAACAAAAATCAATTAGCATTCATTATTTACATCCCTAAACAATTGACAGTCCATCCCGAACAATTAAACAGATAACTAATTCACGCCTGGAGCAGAACAATGTAGCACGTGAAAAAATACAAGTACCAACCAGAATACAAAATTTAAAACCAAGGCTAGCCCTCACAAACCCTATACAACACAATACAATACCAAGGATAACATCTATCTAATTTTAAAATACTTTAAACACACAATAAAGCATAGCAGCATAGACAAATTAATTTAAAACGCATAAAATCAAGCTTTTAAAACAACATCATTTCTTACCCTGTATGTATATATCTCTCTAGACATACATACATACATACATACATACATACATACATACATACATACATACATACATATAGTGGCAAGAAATGATATACCACAAAAAAAAAACACATGTTAAAAAAGCTTTAAAAAAAATTAACAAGTTAAAAAAAATTAAGATGTGAGGCCACCACTTCTTCCCCGCATGTGTCACTCGTGGAACCACCAGCCTGATACCCGTGAGATACCCGAGAAAACCACAGGTGGTCTCCAGAGGTCTCACGCGGAACCACGGAACAAACCCTGAATGTAAAAAAAAATAAACCTGGCCTATACATTCAATACATACACATCCCCCCCCCCCCCCCACAACACCTACAGTACAATAATGTGCAAAATAACTATTATCAAGATATGGATTATAGATTAATTGCCCATTATTAAAAACATTAACTACCATATTCAAATAAATAATAAAGTGCTACTGAGCTCATCAAGAAGAAGTCTCCGTCGCCAGCAACATTCTTGTCTTGCCCACAAAATACATTGCCAAAACAAAGCCGATACAATGCAATTACATTCAGATATCAATTAACCCCTTAAACACCTTATCGGATAATAACCGCAAAGGTAATTAAGGGGCTAAGCCACACTGGCCCGATACCCACCCTTCACCCATGAATTCGTACAGTGGCTTCATCATGCAACTATATATATATATATATATATATATATATATATATATATATATATATATATATATATATATATAGATATATATATATATATATATATATATATATTGTGACATAGTCCAAAGATGTTAGGCAGCTTTCTGCCCCATTTTAGGTCAGAAAGTGCAGGAATAGTTTAAAATGATCCGTTCCACAGCTTCCCATTAACTCAGGCAGCTGGATGGAAAATCCAGACCACAGATTACAATGGCTCTAGTTTTCCCTCACCTGCTCTTCTAATCACATGCACAGGTATTTAGAGCAGAGAGGTTTTGCATTTCACTCTCTCTCCTTAGAGCCTGGAGGATAGGGGTATCGCTGCTCCCCTGATTCCAGTTTCGGGGTGGACGGCCCCTCCAAGTATCACAGTACCAGAGGATTTGCCGGGACACTTGGGACCATGTTCCCACCACGAACAGATAAGACAAAACAAATGTTTATTGCTGTTGCTAAAAGACTGTGCTGTATCTAGTGACCCTAAATGAGAGGGCATTGTTTTAAGCTGGGGAACCAGGTTAGTTGGCCCAGTTAGTTTGCAGTTAGAGGCTGATTCTGATGTGTAGTTAGTTCCCTGAAAGGGATAGGATTTCTTTATATGATTTGGTTTTTATTTCTTAAAAGTGACACTGTGTGAAGTGCTATGACACTGATATAAGTGAACCACTGAATGAAAATGTCTGAGTGCTTCTTGCCTACACATGTTAAAGCTGCAGTCCCTTACTTGGATGAAAATAAAGCAGGCAGAAGCCTGAGTTAAGCAATATAATACTTTGCATGATCCTGTTTGTTGTATAATTAACCCTAGAAGACTGTGTCGGGAAGAACCCAGACAGACGTCAGCGCTACAAAAGAGGGTCGTTTGTCACATAATATATATATATATATATATATATATATATATATATATATATATATATATATATATATATATATATATATATATACACACAGAGAGAGAGATATATATATATATACAGTATATACACACACATGATGAACCAATATACAAATAAATATAGAAGGGTTATCAAAACCAAACTGTACTACAAATAACACTTCTCCATACAGACACACTACATTAAAATGAATCTCCTTTAATAATCCTAACTGATCTTACAATCTAAATCATCAAATGCCAATGAAAAACCGCACATTCCAATCAATACATTGCATTTACATTGTATTTATGATGCATAAAATCTATGCACCATATACATTCTGCAAATGAATGTGAACAATATCATTGCAAGCAAAATACAAATACCTCCAAACAAGTAAACTATTTTAAACAATCAAGTAAACAAAAATCAATTAGCATTCATTATTTACATCCCTAAACAATTGACAGTCCATCCCGAACAATGAAACAATTAATTAATTCACGCCTGGAGCAGAACAATGTAGCACGTGAAAAAATACAAGTACCAACCAGAATACAAACTTTAAAACCAAGGATAACCCTGAACACAAGCACACAATACAATATCAACAATTACATCTATCTAATTTTAAAATACTTTAAACACACAATAAAGCATAGCAGCATAGACAAATTATTTTAAAACACATGAAAGAAAGCTTTTAAAACAACATCATTTCTTACCCTGTATGTATATATCTCTCTAGACATATATACATACATACATACAGTTGCAAGAAATGATATACCACAAAAAAAAAATACACATGTTAAAAAAGCTTTTAAAAAAATTAACAAGTTAAATAAAATACATTTCTTTAGTTCACTTACCATTACTTGGCCCCACCGACTCCCGTTGCGCACCTTACTCACGAACCAATCCACCAGGCACAGGAACCCATAGTATAATAAACCATAAAAAAAAAACATTACACTAAAAATCCAAATCAATCCACGGGTCTTCTACTTGTAATCCATCTTCATCTGTATTCTTCTTTCACCTATCTTCTTCTGGGCGGGGTCTTCTTTCCGTCTTCGGCCACGCCCTTGCCTTCTTCTTCTGCGGGAGGTTCTTCCTCCTCGGCGTCTGGCTTCAAAATGAGTCGACATAGGCTTTTAAAGGCCTATGACGTCACATTTTCGTCATATGGTTCCCACGACCCTGATTGGGCCGTGAAAACAATGTGTTTTGGCCGATAAAAATAAAAATGATGACGTCACTTAAAGGCAATGAAAGCACAGCCAATCAGAATGGCTTTGCTTCAATTGCCTTTAAGATGACGTCATGAAAAGAAACATGGCCGCCCTCACATGGTATGGAGCCAATCAGAGCGTGGGAACTCCATCCCTACTCTGTTTGGCTGTAGTACCCTGTGACAGGCTTTCAATGATGTCACATCCTTTCTCCCCCCAAGCTTCTGTCACATGGTATACTAGAGCCAATCAGAGTAAGGATGGAGTTCCCACGCTCTGATTGGCTACCATACCATGTGAGGGCGGCCATGTTTCTTTTCATGACGTCATCTTAAAGGCAATTGAAGCAAAGCCATTCTGATTGGCTGTGCTTTCATTGCCTTTAAGTGACGTCATCATTTTTATTTTTATCGGCCCAAAACACATGGTTTTCACGGCCCAATCAGGGCCGTGGGAACCATATGACGAAAATGTGACGTCATAGGCCTTTCAAAGCCTATGTCGTCTCATTTTGAAGCCAAACGCCGAAGAGGAAGGACCTCCGGAGAAGAAAGAAGACCAGGGCGTGGCCGAAGATGGAAAGAACACCCCGCCCGGAAGAAGATAGAAGAAAGAAGAATACAGATGAAGATGGATTACAATTAGAAGATCCGTGGATTGATTTGGATTTTTAGTTTAATGTTTATTTTTTTGTATGGTTTATTATTTTATGGGTTCCTGTGCCTGGTGGATTGGTTCGTGAGTAAGCTGCGCAACGGGAGTCGGTGGGGCCAAGTAATGGTAAGTGAACTAAAGAAATGTATTTTATTTAACTTGTTAATTTTTTTTAACTTGTTAATTTTTTTTAAAGCTTTTTTAACATGTGTATTTTTTTTTGTGGTATATCATTTCTTGCCACTATATGTATGTATGTATGTATGTATGTATGTATGTATGTATGTATGTATGTATGTATGTCTAGAGAGATATATACATACAGGGTAAGAAATGATGTTGTTTTAAAAGCTTGATTTTATGCGTTTTAAATTAATTTGTCTATGCTGCTATGCTTTATTGTGTGTTTAAAGTATTTTAAAATTAGATAGATGTTATCCTTGGTATTGTATTGTGTTGTATAGGGTTTGTGAGGGCTAGCCTTGGTTTTAAATTTTGTATTCTGGTTGGTACTTGTATTTTTTCACGTGCTACATTGTTCTGCTCCAGGCGTGAATTAGTTATCTGTTTAATTGTTCGGGATGGACTGTCAATTGTTTAGGGATGTAAATAATGAATGCTAATTGATTTTTGTTTACTTGATTGTTTAAAATAGTTTACTTGTTTGGAGGTATTTGTATTTTGCTTGCAATGATATTGTTCACATTCATTTGCAGAATGTATATGGTGCATAGATTTTATGCATCATAAATACAATGTAAATGCAATGTATTGATTGGAATGTGCGGTTTTTCATTGGCATTTGATGATTTAGATTGTAAGATCAGTTAGGATTATTAAAGGAGATTCATTTTAATGTAGTGTGTCTGTATGGAGAAGTGTTATTTGTAGTACAGTATGGTTTTGATAACCCTTCTACATTTATTTGTATATTGGTTCATCATGTGTGTGTATATACTGTATATATATATATATATATATATATATATATATATAAAGCAGAAAATAGCCGTGTTAGTCCAGTTGCGATAGTGCAGAATAAATGAGTTCTCCAGTATTCGGTGATACCTTTTTTATTGGACTAACAATTTATGTCATAGGACAAGCTTTCGAGAGTTATCCTCTCTTCTTCAGGTCAAGCAATACTGATATACAAATGAATCTATGGCTAAAACAGTGTGGAGAGAGGAAAAAAACAAACAAAAAAAAAACCAACAGATATTTACTGTAGATAAGGTAGGGTGTTAAGTGTTTGAAGCCAGGGGACAGTGTCAAAGAAAGGTGGGGAGGGGGAGGGATACTTGGGGGGGGGAGAAAGTGTGGATAAGAATAGAGGCAAGCAGGATGATTACAAGCAATTTTGATAGGGTGTGAGAAAACCCATGTCTGCATTAAGTCCTTTGGTTTTGGTGTCAAAGAGTCTTATCATTCTGAGTTCAAATGTTTTCCGTTCTTGGGTGCTTTTAAACATTCCATTGAGGATTTTGATTTTTAGATCATTTATGGAATGATCTGGTTGTGAGAAGTGATGTCCCACCCTACCCTAACCCAACTCTAACCCTAGCGGGTATACGAAAAATAATCAAAGATCTGCAACCCATGCTGACAGAGGATGCGACATTAAAAGAAATCTTTCCCAAACCTCCCATTCTTGCATTCCGGCAACCACCAAATCTCAAACAGAAATTAGTCAGCAGAAAACTTCACAACGATTTTAAAGACATGGATAATGGCACAACACCGTGCAGCAACAAACGCTGCAAACTCTGCAAACATATTTGCCAGGATCCCACAGCCAGTCACAACCATAGAACATTCAATGTTAAAGGATCATACAGCTGCACATCCAGGAATTTAGTGTATATGATTCAGTGCAACAAATGTGACCAAGGTTGCTACATTGGGGAAACCAGCCAAAAACTACAAGGAAGAATGAATATGCACAGACACTCTATACTCCATCACGAAGAAGGAAGATACTGCTCACCTGTGGGACATCACTTCTCACAACCAGATCATTCCATAAATGATCTAAAAATCAAAATCCTCAATGGAATGTTTAATAACCACTATAGTGATTAAGGGGTTAGGGGACATTACTTTGGATGTTTTAATTTTTGTGTCTGTTTTGCAGAAGCGGAGGGGCCATGGCCAGGATGGGGGGGTGACGGTATGTGGGTAGTGGGTGAGGGTGGTTAGACCTCACAGTCTGCATATCGGGTCCCCCCCCCCTCCCCACATTTACATAAACTGCAGTCACAGCAACACAGGCAGGGAGATTTAACAGACACATTAGGGGGAGGGGGCTTTATACAGATTACACTCAAGGCAGGGAGATACAGGGGATGTACTGTACTGTATGTTGTTTATTGCAATGTTTCAATGTATGTACAGTATAATGTTTTTTACAATTAGATAGATGTAATCCTTGGTATTGTAAGGGTTAGCCTTGGATTTAAATTTTGTATTCTGGTTGGTACTTATATATTCATTTTTGTTTACTTGATTGGTTAAAATAGTTTACTTGTTTGGAGATACAGTATTTGTATTTTGCTTGCAATGATATTGTTCACATTCATTTGGAGAATGTATATGGTGCATAGATTTTATGCATCATAAATACAATGTAAATGCAATGTATTGATTGGAATGTGAGGTTTTTCATTGGCATTTGAGGATTTAGATTTTAAGATCAGTTAAGATTATTAAAGGAAATTCATTTTAATGTAGTGTGGAGGTTCAGCTCCGGAGACCCCCCGCACATCTATACTATGAATAAAAATGTATTTTAAATAATTTTTAATGTGCCGATGTTTGCGCAGAGAGAGCAGTGGATCTCTCTCTGCTGCAAACACATCTCGCCCCCACCGGCCTATAGTATCATTGATGTGCATATACAGTACTGTATGTGTATGTTAGGAGTTATAGGGGACGGCTTCAAAGACAACAGCTCGCAAACGCCCCCATGAGTTTTTACACGGCATTGCAGTATTGCAGACAGCGGGAATAAAATGCTTAAATCACAGCCGCGAAAATAACGCAATACACTCCGGGCAAAAATGACACAAAACCGCACATCACCGGGATATTCTGAAATTCGCGGAGCTAGCCGAGTTAGAATAAAGTTGGTCGCCACTGTATATATATATGTATATGTATATATATATGTATATATATGTATATGTATATATATATATATATATATATATATATATATATATATACAAATATAGCTGTATGCTCATCTGCATGTCTTAGGCAGGTCTGCAACCCCGCCTTTCCGGGGGGTTGCAGACCTGCCTAAGACATGCAGATGAGCATACAGCTATATTTGCATATTTGCTATCCTGTGGAGGGTTTTTGTCACTTTTTTTACTCACCATAACTTAACTCAGTATTATAGTTTATATATATATATATATATATATATATATATATATATATATATATATATATATATATATATTGTGATGCCGGCACTGCCCTCTAAGGGCTAGAATGGGGCAGTTCTGGGACTTTACAGCTCTCATAGAGTTAATCATTCTCGACAAGTCTGTTCAGCTGTGAGTTAATGAGCTAATTAGCCTAGCCTGTATAGTCATTAAGTGATACAGAGATTCCCCCCATGCTGCCAGACACACACTGTTGAGAGTTATACAGAGAGTGCTCCGGTTCTCGCTTCCTGCGCTCCAGGAGGTCTGATAAGACTGTTCAACCGAATAGAAATCCGCAAGGACTCATTGACTTGCGTAAAGGAGTAGGAAGTCCCACAGCACCTAGGAGGGACTCTGGTCTCGTTGTTCCCAGTGGACTGGAGACAAAATGCCGACCCAGTTTTGGAAGATATATAGAGTGCTACAGATGCCATGAACTTGGACATGTGGCCGCAGTTTGCCCTCGGAACGCAGAACCAATGGAATGTAACTTTTCTGTGGGGCATGGTTCGCGCCGGGTTTCTACGGTTCAGCACAGTTCTTGCAGTTCAGAAGAGGACGATGAGGACTCCTATGTGGCACCGCGGAAAGGACAACCTCCGTATGCAACAGAAGCTGCAGGGAAAGTTTACCCCGTGGCATCAGAAAAGACCAGAGGTGGACTACAACACAGTGCGCTTGGCGCAATCGTCACAGGAGTGACTACTAGCCTTGGTTTGACAAAGGCTACCGATACTTCCATAAGCAGAAATCCAAGTGAGTCAGACCAAAAGAGTGTTGACTGGAAACGGTTCTATGAGGCGTCCCAACAAGACGTTCAACGCCTCATTGGCAAGCAAGAAGCTTCTCAGCGAGAGGTCTGCACGTTAAAAACAGAGCTGGGTAAAGTAAAGCAGCAAGTGCTACAGGAGCGACTGAGTACCTAGTGGGTCCCCGCCGAGCAGCATGATGAGCTGAAGGCCACCCTGAGCCTTACCAGAGCATCACTGGAAGCGGAATACGAAAAAACTAAAAATATCCAAAACTTGGAATCTGAAAAACTGAAGTTGGATAAAAGGCTGCTAGAGCTAAACAGATAATTGAACACACGTCCCAGCAACTCACAGCTAAAAAGGAGGACAACCTCAAGCTGGAGAAAGAGCTGGAGAAGCAGAGAGCCTGCTCCATCTCCAAAAAACAGTATTCCCAGGAGAAAGAGGCATGGGAAACAGAAACAGTAGCAATCCTAGCGACAAAAACTACAGAGATCCAATATCTGAAGGATGCTCTGACACAAACCCAGAGCAAGCACAAGGAAGAGATGAAGGCCCTGAGAGGAATTGAATTGGCAGCTGCCTTGAGCCAGAGAAGAAGTATAGAAGGAAAGCTTCAAGACCTGATGAAGGACCTGGAGTTTGAGCGTGCTGGCCGCATGAAGCAGAGAAACAACAGCATGACCTAGGCGAAGAGCTCGAAGCTCTGAAGACTGAGTGGGACACTACGCTGGACTCTATTACTGCTCTGAAGGAGGACTAATGAAGAAAACCATTAAGAAGAGGTACATGTCTGACAAAGAGGTTGGTGCACGGGATAGTGCATGGGCCTCTCACAGGGCAGTGTTTCGCTGGGGGGGAGGGATATGTGATGCTGTCACTGCCCTCTAAGGGCTAGAATGGGGCAGTTCTGGGACTTTACAGCTCTCATAGAGTTAATCATTCTGGACAGGTCTGTTCAGCTGTGAGTTAATGAGCTAATTAGCCTAGCCTGTATAGTCAGGAAGTGATTCCCCCATGCTGCCAGACACACACTGTTGAGAGTTATACAGAGAGAGTGAGAGACGCTGCTATACTGATCTGGGAAGGCACACACAGACAGCCCTGTGAGAGACTGAAAGGAGACCTGCTGCAGGTGCACTGGGTAAAGTGGGGAAAAGAGTTTAGTTCTCCCACGATTTAGTTTGGGACTAAGCAGTATTAGTCAGTACTCCTGGAAGGAGTTAGGTCTTTTGTTTCCGTTTTGTGTTATGAGTTAACCCTGTACCTTCCTTATTCCCTGTAAATAAACCCCTGCTTAGAAAGGACAGTGTTTACTGCCTTTGATCTGGACAAAAGATCAGACGCTGGGACTGAGACGTCACTATATATATATATATATACTCCACATGAACAAGTCTCAAAATTCTTATTAATATCACCTATAGTACCGGAGGGAATCTCCATAAATGACCTCGTATTCATATTCTGGGGTTTGTGTAGAAGATGCCAAATGATAAACCTATATATATAAACATCAGACAATTGGCTTCTGACACAGTAGAGTGTGACTCGTAACAGCAACAGAATAATATATATTTTTTTACATCCCCCTGTTTGCTTACTGGGAGAACACTTGGGTGGTGCATTCCATTGCAATGACTACAGGAGTCATAACCAGGTCTATGTAGTCTACAGTATATTATCTCAGTAGCTTCTTTTTATATGTATTTTACATTCATAACTGCCCCTCATATCTATTCTACCTCAGTAACTGCCCCTCATATCTATTTGCAGTAATTACCCGTAATATATTTTTTTTACCTAAGTAACTCACTCCCCCTCAAATGTATAGTATTTTACCTCAGTAATTGTCCCTATATCTATTTTACCTGAGTAACTGCCCCTCATATCTAATTTTCCTCAGTAATTACCTTTGATATCTTTTTTCGCCAGTAACTGCCCCCATTATTCGAACACATCACGGCGCCAATTTTGAGTTCTTTGCTGTTCCCCACGCAGCATGAACGCGGTCAATCGCCCGAGGCACCTGCGCTTATCGTGGATGTTTTGTTTGAATTTCATGGATTCTGTTTCTTCGTTTGCAATAAAATGGATGAATTGTAATGTGCACAGCAGGCCTGCACAACTCGTAAAGTGAGAAGGACCAAACTGCTCCAAGGGAAAAAAAATTGGGCTGCACGGGTAAAATCATCATCATCATCATCATCATCATCATCATCATCATCATCATCATCATCATCATCATCATCATCATCATCATCATCATCATCATCATCATCTCTCCTCCAGCACCTCTCATCATCATCATCATCATCCTCATATCTCCCCCAGAACCCCTCACTATCAACCTTTACGATACTCCCCATCTATCTCTCATACCCCCATCTCTCCCCCTCACCCACACACATAATACTCCCCCTCAACATCAAACACACAATACCCCCCTGCACACCACACACATCCCACCCACCCTGCACCTCACATCCTTCTCCCCCCCTGAACCTCACATCCGTCTCCCCCCTGCACCTCACATCCTTCTCCCCCCTGCAACCTCACATCCTTCTCCCCCCTGCACCTCACATCCTTCTCCCCCCCCTGCACCTCACATCCTTCTCCCCCCTGCACACCACACACATCCCAGCCCCCCTGTACCTCCCATCCTTTCCCCCCTGCACCTCCCATCCTTTTCCCCCCTGCACCTCCCATCCTTTTCCCCCCTGCACCTTCCATCTTTCTCCCCCCCTGCACCTCCCATCCTTCTCCCCCCCTGCACCTCACATCCTTCTCCCCCCCTGCACCTCACATCCTTCTCCCCCCTGCACCTCACATCCTTCTCCCCCCTGCACACCACACACATCCCACCCCCCCTGCACCTCCCATCCTTTCCCCCCCTGCACCTCCCATCCTTTTCCCCCTGCACCTCCCATCCTTTTCCCCCCCTGCACCTCCCATCCTTTCCCCCCCCTGCACCTCCCATACTTCTCCCCCCCTGCACCTCCCATCCTTCTCCCCCCCTGCACCTCCCATCCTTCTCCCCCCCTGCACCTCACATCGTTTTCCCCCCCTGCACCTCACATCGTTCTCCCCCCCTGCACCTCACATCGTTCTCCCCCCCTGCACCTCCCATCCCTCTCCCCCTGCACCTCCCATCCCTCTCCCCCCTGCACCTCCATCCTTCTCAGCCCCTGCATTTCCAAACCCTCTACCCCGCTGCACCTCCCATCCCTCTCCCCCCTGCACCTCCCATCACTCTCCCCCCTGCACCTCACATCACACTCCCCCATGCACCTCCCATCACTCTCCCCCCCAACACCTCCCATCACTCTGCCCCTGCACCTCCCATCACTCTCCCAGCCCATATAAGGAGCCCCCACAGCCCATATCAGCAGCCCATTTCAGCAGCCCCCTGAGCCCATTTCAGCAGCCCCCCCAGCCCATTTCAGCAGCCCCCCCAGCCCATTTCAGCAGCCCCCAGCCCATTTCAGCAGCCCCCCCAGCCCATTTCATTTCAGCAGCCCCCCCACAAGTCAGCAGCCCCCCAGCCCATTTCAGCAGCCCCCCCAGCCCATTTCATTTCAGCAGCCCCCCCAGCCCATTCCATGTCAGCAGCCACCCCCCCAAGTCAGCAGCCCCCCCATGTCAGCAGCCCCCCCATGTCAGCAGCCCCTTCAGCCCATTCCATTTCAGAAGCCCCCCTACCTGATGATGATGTTGGCGGCGGCAGCAGAGGTGGCGTCGGCGGCAACAGAGGTGGCGGCACCAACAGAGGAGGAGGAGGTGGTGGATGGTGGCAGGGCGTGAGAGAAGCACGCTCTAGCAACAGACCCGGAAGTTCCGGGTCGTGCTACACTGCTAGAGCGCTTCCCCCTGCTGGAGCAGGCTGAGGGGGAAGGGGGGGATAGGGGGATTAGGGGAGAGTGCACATCCACACAGATTGCTGGCGCGCTTGCGCTCCTTCTTTCCCTACCACGGGCCGTATGCTGTGCAGGCCTGGTGTACAGTAATGTGTACAGGACTGTGCTACTGTATCAATTTCATGTTTTTAAAAGCCAGAACACTAAAATTCATTTTCCTGCACTCACCGTGCTCGTATCTTAGTGCGGGAAGGCTGGAATCCATCCCGCAGTTTCAATCAAGTGTTCGAATAACGGCCGCTGCATCAGTATATCTATTTTATGTCACTTACTGCTCCATATCTATCTTACCTCAGTAGCTGCCCTCATATCTATTTTACCTCAGTAATTGACCTTACTATATTTTGCTCATCCCCGCAAAGAAGGTATTCCACCCACCAAGGTAAATTTTTGTGTGTACAGTATGTGTATTTATATTGTGGAGAGAATTGTGTGTGTGTAAACTGTAGAGTGGATTGGGTGAGTGTGTACGTACATTTTGGAGGGGGTTGGGGTGTGTCTGTTGTGGCTGGGTTGAATTGTGTGTATGGTGGGGGAATTGTGTGTGTGTGTGTGTGTGTGTGTGTGTGTGTGTGTGTGTGTGTGTGTGTGTGTGTGTGTGTGTGTGTGTGTGTGTGTGTGTGTGTGTGTGTGTGTGTGATACAGTGTCTGTGGGGCGGGTGGAATTATGTGAGTGAGGGGTTAGCATTGTGTGCGGGTGGGTGGAATTGTGTGTGTGTGTTTGGGGGAGGTGGAAGTGTGTGTGTTGGGGATGGAATTGTGCATGTGTGTGTGGGTGGGGGGATGGTGGAACAGTGTGTGTGTGTACGTGGGGGGCAATTGTGTGTCTGTGGAGGATTGTGCATGTGGGTGTGCTTGGCCACTGGGGGATTGAGTAAGAGGATGGGGCATTGAGAGATAGGGGGGGGAGAGTGTATGAGTGAGAGAAAGGGCGGATGGAGAGAGAGGAAGAGTGTAAGATGCGGAGAGTAATACATTTATTTATTATTTATTTATAAAATATATACCAGGAAGTAATACATTGAGAGTTACCTCCCGTTTTCAAGAATGTCCTGGGCATGGAGTTAAGGCAAATAATACATGGCTACAAATACAGTTACATAAATGAACAGGGTATACATTATATACAAGATATTGCATGCACAGTTAAAGAAAATATATATTATTGGCGTATGAAACAGTTACAGACCAGATTAAAATGTGAGACAGTCTTACATGGGGAGAGTTTGAGAAGGGGGGAAGAGCTAGAGGGTGAGAGAAAGTGAGCAGGTGAGAAAAAGGAGGCATTGATGAAAAGTGGACTCAAGGTGACCCACCTCTGGTGGTTTGTCAGCGGGCAGAGGATACTCCACAGGTACATTGGGTGCTGCAAGGAACCTCCGAATGGGTGCGTTCAACCCAAAACCAGAGGCAGAGACATCAGGAACGTGGGCATCAAGGACGGGTGCAGCCTTTCCACATGAGTCATTGGGGACACAGAGTTCGCTCTCCATGGTCTCCTCTTGCGACTGCCGTTTCGTGGCATCACCCAATGAAAGACCAGCTATTTGAGTTTTCAGCTCTTGAAGCTGTCCTTCTGCACTTCTTTTCCCACTCAAAGCAGCTGTCAGTTCAGCTTCTTTGGAGTTGAGTCGAGACTCCATCTCTCCCAGCTGACATGGAACAAGACTTAATGTGTTTCTTTTTCTTTATTTCTGACCTGCAGCTGCCGGTACTCCTCTCAGACCTTATCCAGCTCCAGCCAGACCTTATCATGGGCTGTGTGGTCCAATAATTTGCAGGCATCTGCCATTTTGACCTCATAGCGCTGTGTCAGGCCAGCCACTTGACAGACGGACACCTCCTCTCTCTCCTCATTTTTGACAAGCTGTGTCTTAAGCTCAGCGATCTGCGCCTGCAGCACTGTGAGATACTGGGATGTGTGTTCAGCTGTCAGCTTTAGCTCTTTCCTTTTTAGGTGTTGTTGCAATTTCCACTCCTCAGTGAGAGATCCCTGGTTAAGTGCATCCTGCAATTCTCTTCTCAGGGTTTTCATCTCTTCACTGTGATAATTTTGAGCTTGCTTCCATGCATCCCTCATCACGTCTTGGAGCTCAGCAAATTCCTTTGCTAGGGTCTTAGCAGCTTGTCTTTTCCATGTCTCTTTCTCGTGAGTGTACTGGCTGGTATAGATGGAGCAGTGTCTGTGCTCCTCTAACTCTTTCTTCAGTTTCTGGACTGCCTTGTGCTCCCTCTCATACAGGGTCACCTGGGCTCTAAGCTCCTCCACCAGCGAGGTTCTGGTTATGCTCAGTGTGGCCTTCAGCTCCTCATGCTGTTCTGTGGGGGGACACTGGGTACTCAAATACTCTTGCAGCATCTTTACTTTGTAGGCAGCCTGGAAACTTTCTTCCTGCAGAACTCACTGCTTTTCCTCAGCCTTCACCCATCCCTCCTTGGTGTCCTGCAGATGTGTACGCAATTCTTCCAGCTGACTCTGCAGCATATTTTCTGCTTGTGTGTGCTGCACCAGCGAGACACGTTCTTCTTGCAGCACTCTCTCTGCATTCTGCAGTGCTGTCTGCACGTCTAACTTTTCCTGGGCTAACTGTTTCTTCTCCTCTCCTAATTCATGGAGTTTCTTATCTCCTTCACTGACTTGGACATAAAGATTCTTGCACTCTTGAGTTACAGTTTCAAAACTGCTATTAAACCCTCCGAAGATCTCTCTCAATGAGCACAGTTCTGTGTTTAAGTGGCAACTCTTCTCCTTAGAGGCTTCCAGCTCTGTACTAAGCCTGTGTACCTCTTTCTGAGATGCTTCCAGTGCTGTGCCAACTAGAGCCATGAAACTCTGGTACTGTTCATTATCTGCGTAAGCCTTCTCCAGCTTACTTGACAAGATCACCCTGTCATTCTCCAACTGATACTTTTCTTTTTCCAAGTCACCCTCTGCTTTTTCCAGTTCTAATTGCATCCTTGACTTTTCTTCTATCAATAGTCTCTTCTCCTCTTCTAATTCATGGAGTCTTTTATCTCCTTCACTGGCTTGGACAAAGAAGTTCTTACTCATTTGGTTTATAGTTTCAAACCTACTATTTAACTCTTCGTAGGCGTCTCTCATAGAACGTATCTCTGTTTTCAAGTAGCATCTCTCCTCCCGAACGACTTCCATCTCTTTTTTGAAGTAGCAAATCTCCTCCTGGGAGACTTTAAGCTCTGTATTAAGCTTGTCAATTTCCTTCATAGAGATTTCCAGGAATTGGTTACTTTTAGAAGCGAGGCGCTGATCCTCAGCAGCATCAGCATATGCCCTCTCCAGCTCACCTGACATGACAACCAGGTCACTCTCCAACTGGTGCTTTTCTTTTTCCTGGAGAACACTTAGCAATTGCAGAGGATAGACAGCTCTGTAGTGCAGCCTTGGCTTCTTGCGCTTTATCTAAATGTCCATGAAGACAATCAATCTCTTTTCGTGCAGATTGAAGTGTGTAAGGAATCCGCTCCTTGCTTTGATTATAGCTTTTGCAGACTTCTGCATTTGCAAAAGTTTCCTCTGGCAATCAATGGCACATGTGCTGCCTCTCATTGCAGCTTCTGCCATGTGCTTCATCATTGGAGGAATACTCACACACCCTCCTCCTGTGATTGGATCTCCGCCCTTTATATCCTGGGCTTTGGCACTGAAACAGTGCCGAGCATAAATTCCTACCCAGGACGTTACTGTGTCTGCCACAAGCCACCCTGGCTTGCATCCTGGTGTACTAACCTTTCTGGTTCTTGTCTCTAGTTCCTGAGGCCGCCTGCTAGTTCCATGCGGGGGCCCGTTCCTGACTTCTCTGCTGAAGCGTTGTTTCCTGAGGTCACCTGCTAGTTCCATGCGGGGGCCCGTTCCTGACTTCTCTGCTGAAGCATTGTTTCCTGAGGCCGCCTACTAGTTCCATGCGGGCGCCCGTTCCTGACTTCTGTGTTGAAGTGTTGGTTTCCCGACGCTGCCCTGCGGTGTACTTCGCCAAGTCTGCTGTCTCCCCCTGCTGAGACCGGCGTCATGGGCCGAGGCCGTTCCTCACGAAGAAGCCACTCCCACGCTCACGCTCCTAAGCTGAAGCGGGGAACTCCTGACTACCTGTTGCCGAACTCCTGCTTGAATAACGACGATGCTGCCTTCTTCAATCCTGACCCTGCTACATACGACTATGAACTGCGCACTCCGGATCAGTCTGCGCGGACTAAGGTCGGTGATTATATAACCCCACCTCAGCCCCGCGGTCCGGTCCCGGTTTGTGGCGAGCACAATTGTAACAAAGTGTCTGAGTTAGGGCATCTTTTCCTTGATTCAATACATCTTTCTTTTCTTCCTCTATTCTTGGGATAAGTCTGTGAGTTGCCTTAAGCTGCAGCATATCTCTTTCATCAAATGCAGACTCTGGGGTTAAAGGTTCATCCTTAATTCCTTCTGCAACTTCCACAGTAATACCTCCTTTCTTTTTCTTCTTCCTTGCTTTGAGAAGTTCTGAAGAATCAGTGGTACTGTGTTCACATTTACTGCTCAAGACTGTTTTCAGAGTGGGAGCCATAACTTCGGACATACTGTAGGGAAACCAAACTTCCCAAGAAACCAGTAAAGCAGAAAATGTGTCTTTAAAGCAGAAGCATTAGAATTAACAACAGGAATATTAGACACAGAGAGACACAAGATAGGGGAGCTGACCTTTTGAAACCTTAGCATCAGTCACAGAGATATCATAAATGAAAGGAAAAAACATAGACAGAGAAACCTGTAGTTATATCTGAAACTTTAGATATCAGGCGTAGGGATATCATATAAAACAGAAAACCTGCAGTTAAATATAAATCTTTAGACATCAGGTGTAGGGATATCATATAGACAGAGAAAAACCTGCAGTTAAATCTGAATCTATAGAAATCAGGCATAGAAATATCATAGACCGCAGGAAACTACTACAGAGAAAACTTGCAGTTAGATCCGAAACTTTTGACATCAGACATAGGAATATCAGACAGAGAAACCTGCAGTTAAATCTGAAACTTCTGATATCAGGCATAAGGATATCAGACAGAGAACCCTGCAGTTAAATCTGAAACTTTAGATATCAGGTATAGGGATATCAGACAGAGAACCCTGCAGTTAAATCTGAAACTTTTGATATCAGGCGTAGGGATATCACAGGTTGCAGAGAAACAAACTTCAGGGGAACTTGCAGGGAAACCTGAAACATTAGAACCAATCATAGGAAGAACTACAGATTGCAGGAAAAATCACAGCATGCAGTAACAAAATAACGGAAGCACTCTTGTCTTTTGAGATGGGAACCCTGTGAACAGCAGTGGTCAAACCAGGGATGCAGAGACAAGCCTTGTCCAAGGAATGAAAATGAGAGTCTATAAAGGTGGCAACAGGTACTGCAAGGGTTAACCTAGGCACTGCACAAAAGAAAAAACCTCAAAGAAAGGTGCACTAGTCTCTGCAGCAACAGTTCTAGTCTCAGCAAAAAGGTTTTTCTTTATGAACGCAATAATTCTTGCAGCTCACTTAGCAGCAAAAAAAAAAAACCTTCAAGATCCCAACTGGGATTTCCAAAAAAGAAACAAAAGTACTTATCTTCAACCATGTGGATTCGGTCTGCTGCAGCAGGCAGGCAGGCCGAGAATCTGTTCCGGTGAGATCCAGAGGTGGCCTTTGTTTTCTGTCATGGGATACTCCTGTGGCGGGTAGGATCTCGGTGGCCGGAACAGCAGGAGCGTAGTAGGGGTCACAATCAGAGGGTCCGAGGCAGGCGGCAGACAGCGCAGTCGGATGACAAGCAGAGGTCCGAGGCAGGCAGCAGATAGCGCAGTCAGGTAACAAGCAGAAGTTGGCAACGAGGAGACTGGAACAGGACAGGCGGGGCAGGACAGGTCCGGGAGCAGGGACTGAGAACGAGGAGCAGGGACTGAGACCGGGGAGCAGGGACTGAGACCGGGGAGCAAGGAACAAACAGGGACAAGCCAAATTACCAGCAGGGGCCTTTACTAAGAACAGAATCAAATACAGACGGGTACAGGAACAGATCAGGATCAGAGACAGAGGCATGTGCAATAGGAGTCTGACTTGAAACAAAGGCAAGGGAAACAGACAGGAAGCAGAACTATAAGACAGAGAGAAGCAACAAGAAGACAGACAGACAGACAGAGGAACCCAGAGCAAACAGAAGGCAGCAGCACACCCGGTGGACAAAGAAGCAATGGCTAGGCAGGAGGTCTAGGCGACCCTGACAATTTGTAACTGCCCCTCCCTGGAAGGAGCCAATTGTCTGATGTACACAGTGAGCAGAGCAAGAAGACTTTGAGTGATGATCAGAGGATGTGCAGTGCGGACGGATCCACGGGACATCAGGTCTGGGTGGATCTGTAGTCTGAACCTGTTTGGTGTACATGTCTGGAGTTGATTATGCTGCCTTGGATTTTTTTTTTTAAATCTGTTAAACTTGCAATTCTTCAAACACCTTATCCTATGAAGAACCAACTACTTAAAGGTACTTCAACCCTAAGCCACTAACTCCATGCCAAATTTCCCATAAATCATTTTTCCCTCTTGAGTTACAGAGGTCTAAATCTTCCCATATTAAAAAAATAGGCTACAAACTTTGAACCCGCCTACAGACAAGGCCCGATCCATTGGAACATTTGTCATTGCGGGAGGTGTATCCCCCCGCACATTTTTTGGTAACTGGGACCTGACCCATGAATGTGTCACGACTGGGACAATGGAGTTTTAGCATTGGTTGCAATACCACACAGAATTTACTGTAGGCACTAGTGTGGTAGTGTATGTGCAATGTACGGTCCCTTATTCCTGTTCCTTTCTTTCGATACGATACAGTAGAGGCAACTCTTATTCGAACAAAAACCAGTGGCAATTCCCCCAAAAAAACAGGAAACACCCAGGTACATTCTGAATACATGCCTTAAACTTTCCTTAAACTAGCCCCAGCATTTCTGCATTGATTAATGGCCTATCAGATTAACAGCGGGGGTCCCTGGCAGTCCCATTCAAACTGAATTGGACTGCCAGGGATCCCTGCTGTGTTATTCCTATGGGTCGTTAGTCAATGCAGAAATGCCTTAAACGTGCCTCAAATTAGCCCAGAACATACCCAGCACATACCCAGCACATACCCAGAATGTAACCCGGCTAGTTTACAGCAAATGTTAGAATAAACGTTGCCTCTACTGTATGTTGTATATATCAATATAATGATATTTAAATGTAACTCACCACTTATTCCCCTAGAAACTTCAGATGACTAAAAAGTATTTTAAAAAATGAAATATTTTTTTATTAGACGACAGTAAACGACGTAATGAAAAACACAATAATACAGATTTATTTTTTTACTCTTCTTCCAAATGTACAATCTCCTTCATTCAACATCTTCTTCGGGCTGGATGGCTCTTGGAAATTTTCACCTGTAAAGAGAAAATATTGTATATTAATAATCGCAATTAAATACAGTGGTGTACTGCACAAATTACATGTGTGGTACAGTATGCATGTGTTTCTATGGGTGTCATTGAATTTTGCATTGCGTGTCTCTATAGAACCTGCATGAAATGCAAATGTGTGTTATTGAATTTTTGTGTATGCGTGTCTCTATGGAACCTGGTTGAATCGCATATGCATGTCATTTATTTTTTTGCGCATGTGTATCTCTATGGAACCTGGTTGAAACACATAATGTATGTAAAAAAAAAAAACTACTGTAGATGCATGAATTACAGTACTGTATATTACCTGATAGTGTCGCTGGATATTTTTCCTGCATGAACACACTGTTGTAGTTGGCCAGCTAAACCGACAAAACTTGAATGAACACAAGAATTAAACAATTACTACAATATGAATTTTTAACATTTTTAAATACTAGAATGAGACAATAACCTTCACTAAATCCAAGATGGCCGGCGTCACATGGTATTTCAGCCAATCAGAGTGTGGAATTGGTTCCCACGATCTGATTGGCTGAAATACTATGTGACACCGGCTTTGTCACGTCATCTTAAAGGCAAATTAAGCACAGCCATTCTGATTGGCTGGCATCATTCCCTTTAAGTGACGTCATGTAATTTTTTTTTTTTTTTTAAGTAGGAACATGGTTTGAACAGCCAATCAGGTGGCTGTTAACCATTTTGAGGCTAAATGTGACATCACAAGACCTATTTAAGGCCGTGACGCCTCATTTGAGCCCAAGAAGACGACGAGACAACATCGGTTGGGATTTACCATGGGGGTTTTTTGGATTGACAGATGAAGATAGAAGATAAAGAAGATCAAGAAATGGTGACAGATGAAGATAGAAGAAGGTGATTAAAGAAAGAAAAAAGATTTGGGTACCTGATCCGGATCTTCATGGCGGATGGCATCGGATGCTGTTGGAGGCCTTCAAGGTACGTGAGCTTCCTGTTTCCCTTGGAGTCGTAAGGCCAGCGCTTCTAATGGTAAGTAATATATTGAATGTTTGTAAATGTCTCTATTTACAAGTTTCTTCATTTGATGTGTTTTTTTATTTTTGGGGGGAGGCACATTGACTGATAATATATTAATCTGTACCACTTTAGGGTACAGATTAATATATTATTATGACAATATTTGGGGGGCATTTGTGGCTTGGTATTGCTGTTGTTTTTTTTAATTTCAATTTCTTATGTGGATGTGATTGTTTGTTTTTATCCTGCTTAATGGTAATAAAATGTTTGCGATTGGTGTTCGTTTGTAGTTAATGTTGTATTATGTTAGCTAATGCGTTTCATGGTTATTTCAGATATTGTTTGGATTTATTTCTTTGTCTTTTAATGTTTATATTTATTAATGTTGTAGTAATTCATTGGTTTGATTGGTTAGTGTTACTATTCATTTTGAGTTGGTTTAGGAATTCATTGGTTTCATTGGTTAATGGTTTAATTAATTCAATGTTGATGTTGTTACTGCTTGTATTCATTGGATTTTCTGGCTACTGTTTTTATTTACTTTATTTAGGTATGCTAATGCAGTGTTTAATAATGGGAAAATAATCTATTATCCATATCTGGATAATAGTTATTTTGCACATTATTGTACTGTATGTGTTAGGGGGGTGTATTTAGTTAGAAATAATGTTTAGTATTTTTGTAGGCACAACATTGGTACCGCAGGCCCGCGGGTACCCCGGGACTCCTGCGGGGTCAGCCGGGGGCACCCGCGCGACCCCCGGCCTCCCGCGGGGTCAGCCGGGGACACCCGCCGGCCTGTTGCTCATGCAAAAATGTAAAGCAAGAAATTTTTCAAAGTCCAGCTTTTTTTGCATCTACCTTGAGCTGACGTGTTCTGTTGAACGCAACTTTCGCGTACGCTAAGGTTACGTAGCTTAGTGCATCCCGCTTAAGTGCAGAATTTAACTCGAACAGGGTAACGAACGAGCAAAGTTGGACTTAGAAAAATTTCATGAAAAAAGTCAGTTTTAGAGCGCAAAGAGCCTGTTTGCGTGGCTTAGTGCATCATGTTCAGCGCAACATCACGTTCTTAGAGCACTTTGCGCTGTAAAAACGACTTAACAGAGTTTAGTGCATGACCCCCTTTGTCTCTAATGTGCATTCATGCACAATTGATTGTGGTGCCTTTTAAGTGTTCAATCACCTTGTCTGCTCACTCTTATTACTGCCTTAAGCAATTCAACTGGTGATTATCATCTCACTGACAAGTCTTTACAAACGCTGGTTGAATGATTGTAATTATGGCTCTGTGTTGATTGGCCCGTTGGCTAGCCAATCACGCAACACTTTAGGATAAGGGAGTGTCCTTCATTCCCCGCCCTCCCTCCTCCCCCTTCCCAGCACATAAAGATCAGTGAGTGACACACCTCATTCACTTCCCCTTGAGAAACCGCCTAAGCGAAACGGCCGTTGGGGGCTGCTGCTAAATACCCCATGGGCATTCACGTGGAGAATTACATGGACTCCATTATGGATTGAGCTTACTGTTTTCATATGTACACTGCATTGGAGCATATGTAGGAGCTTCTTTGAGAGACCATTCACAAACGCAAGTATTATACTTTGTTATTGCTAGTGTATGGGTCTCTTACCTCCTCACTATTCATGCAGGAGTATCACACAAGCACTCCAGTGTTTTGTTGTGTTTAGTGTTTATTGCTATTAAGCATAAACCTTTGCCCTACATACCCACCCACATTATGATAGTTGGTGGGCTTGTTGTGTATATCTAGCACGCATTGTGCATCCCATTGCAGTGACCCTATGAATATATGCATTTATCTTAAAATACTTACCTGATTGGTCATTAATATAGATATTGATTGTAGAGTGGTCGTGTGAAGGGGGAGTTTACTTAGTAACTCTCTTCCTCCTAGTAGGCTCACAATCCTATTTTTGTCAGGCATCTCTGCCTTAGTCATTCCCTCTTTTTTAGGTGTAGCCCTGTTTCCTAGTGAATACAGTACACTACCAATGCTGTTTAACCTGTTGGCTCGTAGGGCCTGAGCCTCCGCCACAGAGAGCCTGGGGAACGGGTAGGAATATGGATAACCTCTTACTTGGATCAGCGCCTCCACCTGCGATGGCTCCCACCAGAGGGGGAGTGGTTCCTCGCAGGACAATTATATATTTATCCACACACAGCATGTAAAACAACCAATGACTTTACTAGCGCAAACGTATTTATGCATATGATAACAGGTGTCCCTCCCTAGAGGAGACACTAACTACTGCGTCTCGCAGGATGCAAACCCTTCACCGGGTGATTCCACACCATGTCCAATACCCACAATCAGTGTTCCCCCACCCTCAAGTGAGATACGTGTGTGACTGCGCAGCCACTATGTCCTGATATAGATATGTGATATAGTTGGTGCACTTGATGATGTTACCTGCCAGGCACTCCGGTGCCCGGGCCTGCCAAGGAACTTCACAAAGGAACAGATGACGGTTGGATACTGGAACTACCTTCCGGGGTGATCCCACCTGTCAGCTGCTGCTGCTGCAGCAGAGGTCTGAGCCCAAACCTCTGGCCAGATAATGCAACTGTCTCTGTATCTATGATTCTCTAATGCACAATAAAGGGGAACTGTAACCTAACTGGGGCCGGTCCCTACATCCGCTCCACTCTACAGGGACTCAGGGCATAACTGACCTGGGGTATTTGGCCTAGTGTAGGGGCTGTTGGCCTCCCTACACATGGAGCTCCTTCTCATTCCTCCTCCCACTTGGCTCTGACAAGCGTGCTCCCGTGCGCAACCTCTAACCTTCCTTCCGATATCCTGGCCGCCCTATAGGCTCCCTGGCGTCACCTGGTCTCGCGGTGCCTGCTGGGACTCATAGTCCCGTACGCGCCACCCTATAGGAGCCGTTCCTCTTTCACGGGCTTTGAAACCTGTGGCCGTGCATGTGAGACCTCTGCTCCCTAGCCACCCCCATGGCCCGCCGCGCCTGCGCGAGCATTCAACATGTCGGTGCCCTGATCACGCTCGGATAACTGTGGAGCCTCCGGTACACCTGAGCGCTCCCTGTACTGCTGCAACCTTCCCTATTCTCCCCGCGTTTAAAGCAATAGGGTGAGTCTGGGGAGCCAGGCTACATCTTCCCCCCTGTGGATTCCAACATCTCCGCTTGGACTAGTTAAACATCAACTGGTACAACGATTATATAGTAAAATTGCATAACACGTAACCGATACATTTCACACTCTATATAAGGTTATACATCTCACTGAACATAGCGATAACTGACTTTACTTGGTTGCTAGCCCACTGCTGAGCCTCATAATGGGGTGCCCCGAACTGGTCATAGGTCATCCTCATTGGAGGCTGCCCAACTCTCTGACTTCATCTTAATTGTTCTTCAGTCACTCCCTCGGGAGAATGACTATCACAGTCCTGAGGCTCGGCCTCTTCCCTTGTGGGAGTTACAGTCTCTGCATGATCATTGAAAAGCACAAAACATGGACTCTGCGGGTCCAAAGTAGAATTTTCAAGAACCACCGTGTTGGGCGTTTGCTTGCTGAGGTCTTTACCCCGTAGCTCCACCGGGAGATGCTCGCTGCTTCTGAGGGCCCCTTTGAGAGGTTCCCTCCTGGGGGTCCTCATGATTCATATTATTATCAGTCTCTGAAGCACCCCCACCCTGGGTCATCTCTCCATCCAAAGAAGTAATTCAGCGTCATCCTCCCCTACTTGTTACCAGCAATCTGCTTTTCCGTAGATCTTTCCGCTTGCTGATAGGCCTGTTGCAGGTTCTCTTGTAGTCTCTGCACATATTTGAAGTGAGTGGCATTATGAACTCCGTCAGTGGAGACCCTGAGCCGTATGTCTACTGGCAGTCGGGCCTCTCTTCCGAACATCAGGAAGTAGGGCGAAAATCTGGTAGATTCATGTCTGGTACAGTTGTAGGCGTGTACTAGCGTCTCCGTGTGTCTACTCCACTCAGTCTTTTGTACCCCCGTCAAGGTGCCCAGCATGTCCAGTAAAGTACGATTTAACCGTTCAGGCAATGCGTCCCCTTAAGGGTGGTATGGGGTGGTTCGGGATTTGGTGATGTGCAAGATCTTTAGTAATTTCCGTATAAGTTTGCTTTCAAAGTCTCTGCCCTGATCAGAATGTAGTCGGTGAGGAAGCCCATAATGTATGAAGTATTTTTCCCAAAGCACCTTGGCTACTGTGATGGCTTTTTGGTCTTTTGTCGGAAAGGCTTGCACATATCTTGTGTAATGATCTGTGATAACCAACACATTGCAAATTCCCACGCTATCCGGCTCAATACATAGGAAGTCCATGCATACTAAGTCCATGGGACCCGTACTTTTCAAATGACCCATTGGGACAGCCCTGGTTGGCAGTGTTTTGCGTTGAATGCATCGGCTACACCGTCGACAATGATGCTCCATGGCCTCCCTCATTTTTGGCCAGGAGAATCGATCTCTCACCAATCCAAAGGTTTTGTCGACCCCCAAATGGCAATGTTTGTGGCAATGGCAATGTAATGACCGTAACACCAGGTATTGTAACATTTTAGGTAGAACCAGCTGCCGCCTACTTGGATGGTTATGATACTCCACTACCCGGTATAATAAATTGTCCCGTATTTCAAATGTATCTGCTTCTCGCATCAGAATACCCCCACATCGCCCGGGGCGTGTTTGCGTTGATCTGGACGGTTTCTCTGGATAGCGTGGCGGATGACGCCGGCTACCTGGTCACAAACTTGATAACGCACAATGTCTTTCCAGGCTATGATCTTGTCAGGGGTGATGTGCATGCCACTGGGGTCTCTGTAGGCATCTGGGATGGCTTTGGACACACACCATAAAGAATCCGCCACCCTTAATTCGGAGAAGTCTACTTGATCATTCACTATGGCTGCGGTGCAGTACAGGGCCCGCATCCCAGGGCCAGGGATCTATTCCCATTGATCGTCATCGGGGGTTGCGACCAGCCCCGGTCATCTAGATAGGGCATCAGCCCCCACATTCAGGGGGCCCGGTTTGTATTTCAGGGTGAAATTGTAGTTGAAGAGTGCTGCTAACCAGCGATGCCCAGCCGCATCCAGTTTAGCTGAAGTCATGATATACTTGAGGGGATTATTGTCTGTGCGCACCTCGAAAGTAATCCCATAGAGGTAGTCATTGAGCTTGTCTACGATAGCCCACTTTAGGGCGAGGAACTCTAGCTTATGCACTGGATAGTTTTGCTCGCTAGGCGTCAGGCTGCGGCTGATGTAGGCCACAGGTCGTAATCCTTCTGGATGTTTCTGATGCAGTACCGCACCTAGACCACTGAGGCTAGCGTCCACATGTAGGATATAAGGTTATTCGGGGTTGGCATAGGCTAACACCGGAGCCGCTGTCAGACTCTGCTTCAGGTCCAGGAAAGCTTGTTCACACTCTGTGGTCCACTTGTCCCCGAAGGGTTGTCGTGCGGGAGTAGCCTTTCGCCCCGTGTCTTCGGGATATATTTTGAGAAGACTGTTGAGGGCCTTGGCCCGATGAGAATATCCTTCCATAAATCTACGATAGTATCCGCAAAACCCCAAGAAAGAGCGGAATTCTACCACGTTATCGGGTCGGGGCCAGCTTACTACGGCTTCTATTTTGGCCGGGTCTGTGGCTATTCCTTAAGCGGATACAATGTGTCCTACGTAGGTCACAGATGTCCTACAAAATCGGCATTTATCCAAGGACAACTTGAGCCCCTCTCGGGCTAGAGGGTCGAGCACCTTCGGGAGCCGGGTCTTAAGATTCCTCTAGTGTTCGGCCGAAGACGATGATGTCATCCAGAGACACAAAACATTCTTGGGGGTTCAAGTCCCCTAATGTTTTCTCCATTAGCCGTTGGAAGGTGGCCGGCGCTCCACAAATGCCTCGTGGCATGCGAGTGAATTGATAGAACCCCAACGGACAGATGAAAGCAGTCTTCTCTTGATCCTCGGGGCTCATGGGTACCTGGTAGTACCCGGACCTGAGATCCAACACACTGAACCACTTGCTCCCATTGAGGGCATTCAGGATCTCCTCTATGCGTGGGAGGTTATATTGGTCAGGAACCGTGCGATTGTTCAGAGTCCTCTAATCCACACATAGTCTCACCGTCCCATTCTTTTTCCTCACCACCACGATTGGTGAGGTGTAGGGGCTCCTTGATTCCGTGAAGATCCCGGCCTCCTCCATCTCTTGAAGCACGGCCCGTACATCATTGACGTCCCTAGGGGCGATACGCTGTGAGCGCTCCCAGAAGGGAGTCGTATCATTCATCCGGATAGTGTGCTGGGCACTGCGACTACACCCCACATCCATTTCTCCAGTAGAGAAGACGGCACGCCTGCCTTCCAATTGGACCCTCAATCACTCCTTCCACTCTTCGGGCAGCCCGGACGAGCAGAAATCGAAGTCAAGCCCAGCCAAGGGGCATTCAGCTTTGGCAGTCTTGACCTGGACGGCCTCGTCCACTAGAGTGACTGGGTAGATCCTCCCCAATCTCTGTCCCGCATCTATAGCCATGGGGGCTAGGTTCTGGATCATTACATAGATGCGACGAGGAATGGCAGCTGGCCAATCCCGAAATTCAGGCACTATCCGGTATCCTCTTCTAGCGTCTTCTTCTGGCATGCTTTCCAGTGAAAAGAGCTGTTCAGTGTCTTCATGTTCGGCATACGCGCACCAGGCTGGCATTCTCTGTATTGCCCCTGGCTGAATTTTTGTTAGGCCGGCTCTGCCGCAGAACAACAGCTCATAATCCTCGCGGTCCGAGGCTGGGGAGTCCGGATCCACCTAGACGAGCTGCAGTTGAAGACTGGACATGGGCAAATCATTCGTCTCTTGCAAATAGGCTCGGATAACTGCTTGCACAATGTTTGCATTGGTCCCCAGGATGATCGGGTACTTGGGTAGATCCTTGGGTTCCAGAGACACGAGGGCGTCCACGTTCATGGGAAGTGACTTCACGGTGTTGAGCTGCTGAATCTCTAGAGACACCGTCACGATACCATCGATAGGGTAGTCTTCATTGCTCAGGCCCCTTACTTTGATATGATCGGCCGACTTCAGGGGCTTATTCTGGAGATGTTGATCATAGAACCCCTGATATATGATGGTCACTTGTGATCCGTGTCCAGCAAGGCAGAGGAGTAGATGCCGTCCACTAGCACACGCATGAGAGCCACCGGTCCCACCCGATTATTCCAGTCACGGGGACATTCACTATCTCGGTTGGAGGTCGGATCTGGGTCCATGGCCTCCCGGGGTTCGGTGAGAGCTGGCGCCGCTCCGGCTCCACCGCTGGCGGCGTATACTCCGCAGACCATTGCATTAGGCGTGAACTTCTTGGGGGAGGGACTCCGGTCGCGAGATTCCCCCATCCGGCAGTCATATGATATATGCCCTTTCTTTCCACACTTATAACAGGACAGATAGCGCAAACGTACTTATGCATATGATCAACAGGTGTCCCTCCCTAGAGGAGACACTAACTACTGCATCTCGCAGGATGAAAACCCTTTACTGGGTGATCCCACCCCATGTCCAATACCCACAATCAGTGTTCCCCCACCCTCAAGTGATATACGTGTGTGTTACAAAAATAGAAAGTTGCGAGGCGGTTCACTGCTGCCGCCGGGGTATGAATGTACACGCCAATTGTAATAATAAAAAAGGTTTTATTAGTGCATATTACACAGAGTGCGCTGCAGAGCCAACTCTGATGCGTTTCGTTCCTAGCAGGAACTTTGTCAAAGAGTACCCAGCACTGCGCCCCACGATGCTGTAGTGGCTGTTGGCCTCCCTACACATGGAGCTCCTTCTCCTTTCTCCTCCCGCTCGGCCCTGACAAGCGTGCTTCCCTGCGCAACCTCTAACCTTCCTTCCGATATCCTGGCCACCCTATAGTCTCCCTGGCGTCACCTGGTCTCCCGGTGCCTGCTGGGACTCGTAGTCCCGTACGCTCCACCCTATTGGAGCCGTTCCTCTTTCGCGGGCTTTGCAACCTGTGGCCGCACATGCGCGACCTCTGCTCCCTGGCCACCCCCACGGCCTGCCGCGCCTGCGCGAGCATTCAACATGTTGGCACCCTGATTGCGCTCGGATAACTGCGGAGCGGTCCCTGCACTGCTGCAACCTCCCCTATTCTCCCTGCGTTTAAAGCAATAGGGTGAGTCTGGGGAGCCTGGCTACATAGGGTTGACTACCCAAGCTTCATTCATTGTAGCTTGGCCCTTTGGGGTATTTTTAACACCCTGTGTTTTATACATTTTGGTACTATTAAAGTGTTTTAATTATTATCATCATATCACCCATTTCATTTGGATATCCTAGCCCTCAGCTGTATTTATTCACACACACATCTCATGTGTTTGAGTGCTGTTTTATAGGGTTTCTCACCGATTCAACCGCCCCTCTGGGACGCTGTTCTGTCAGTATTTTTTGCATTACTCTCTATTCCCTACTGCACCTCTCACATTTTTAATTCTTTATATTAGGAGTGCTGGTGTTTTGCTTATTTTGTTGTGTCTATTTTTAAAGTACCTAGCTTGTAGCATGTTTATTATGCACAGTACAGTACAGTATAATCAAATTTCTGTGTATGCAATACAATATTTGTCTATGTTGCCAAATCCTACTGTAAATCATCACTACATACATCACTGTAGTAGGAAGAGACTATACTGTAGTATTTATTTAACCTGCTCTTTCTTGTTATTGCAGAGTGTTTCCTATGATAAGTGCAGCCAACAAGATAAAAAGAATGTGCATGGATTGAGAGTAGAGAAAGGTTTGATGATGTTATATTGTTGAAACTTCAGTCGCCCTTAAACTATTTGACACTATGGCTTCAAGGAAAAAAACATTTATCTCTGAAACCTCGGCCAAAACATCCACTCAAGGTTCATGTGTGGGGGGCAATCTCTAGACGTGGTCTAGAACCTATAATTATTTGAAGGTAAATCCCTGTATATCAGTGTTATCTTCATTTTACAGTAGTCCTGTATGTGTATCTGGATGTTTCCCTGTCCCTGTATAAAAGTGCTAGACAGTAAAGTAATTGTATCTGAATGTGACCCTGTCTCCGTATAACAGTGTGACGACTCAGGAGATTCCCTGTACCTCTCTCCCATCTCCGGTGACTCCCCCTGCTCTTCTCCCATTGCCGCAGTGCATTCCCCGTAGGTCCCGTGTACCCACACGTTCCCTGTGCCCCGGCTCTAACCCTCCCCGCTCCCTTGCTCCCGCGGTCACGGCATTACCTGTTCCTGTAGCGCCACCTGACTCGTTGCCTCCTCCTGGCGTGGTGCCCGCGGTGCGGCGCTCTGCGCGCCGGGTGACGCGTCCGGTGCATTCACTCCCCCAATCCTCAGAGGGCACGCACACACGCTCCGCCACGGCACTCTCTGACTCACCTGTCTCCTCCGATATGCCGCTGTACGCCATCACACAGTCTAACGTCGCACGCATGTTCCCCTTAGTTGAACTCCGTCCGCCCCCTGCGGTCTTCCCTTGCTCCATGCGATCCCTTGCTGGGTTGCAACCAGTGTACGAGCACTCCCACCTTACAGAGGGCGCACGCACAGGTTCCTCTTGTCCTGTTTCCCAGGTCTCCGCCTCCTAATACCTTCAGGCCTTTCCCCTGTCTGCCCCTTCTGTCTCCTCTTCTCTTCCTGTCCTATCCTTGTCTTCTCCCACTTCTCACTCTACTCCTCCCCTCTCTCCCATTGGTAACTCCTCCTTTATAATCCCTGTCTGTCCTCTTCTTCCCCGCTCTGCATAGTTCCTGCTTCCCTGTGTGTACCTGACCTATGCTTTGCTCTCTCCGTGTACTCCCTCTATCCTGCTCCTGTGATTTATTGGATCTCCCTGGTTTTGACCCCTGCTCGTCCTGGACTACTCTGCTATCTGGTATCCCTGTGAACACTGCTACACCCTCTACTATGTTATGTGGCAAGACGGCCTCGCGGCGGGGTCAGTAAGACGCTTGACATGATGGGAAACTTTAAACACTAGTGATTTATTAGCCACAACCAAAATAAGCACGGGTGCACTGTCCCTTTAAGAAACTACTTTCTTGCAAATTAAAGCCTAGTCCCGTTAGGGACACTAACTCACTTCTTGAGCCCTTACTAACAGGACAGCCAGCTAATCTGGTCATGCCCAAAACATGCTACACAAACGATAACCAATAAGCATAATAAAAATGAAGTCTTATCTGTTTTGCAGCTCCAACAGCAAACAGGAACACGGTTCCAGGGAGCAGGCTTTGTCCAGCCTCGCAGCAATGTTTATCTTTATCCTGGGTTGGGGTCCCAGCTGGTCCCAGCAGCAGAGCTCCTCGCAGGACTGCGGGACCAGATCAACAGCAACGGCTTCCCAGCCGGGAGAGTTCTCTCCACCTTCCTGTGGAAAAACAAGCTCCCTGTGTGTGTGTCACTTCCTGCTTTTAAACCTGCAGTCTCTCAGGCCTCCTGCTTAATTAGGCTGCAGGTGTGCTTCCTTCTGTCTGAGGAGATTAACACTCTGTGAACTGGCTGCAGCGTCTCTCCATTCACTATTCCAGCCTACTGAGTCAGTGACTCTGTCACATATCCCTCTCCCCAGCGAAACATTGCCCTGTGGAGCGGCCCGTGCACCATTCCCGTGCACCAGCATTTTTGGCGAAAATGTCTGACGTCGGCCCTTCCCTCCCCCCTTTTTTTTTTCTTGCCTTCCAATTTAGGCATTTTCTTTTTTGGGTAATTACCAGGCCATCTGGGCCTGAACACTCATCCTTCTCTAACTCTTTCTCTTGTGCCGTCCTGAGTCTATGGTTGAAGCTCCGCCTTTGTTGTGTCCCCTTTTGCAAATGTCCCCAAGCCTCCTGCTGTCTATCAGCTATCTCTGCCTTCTTCCTCTTGGGCCCAGAGTCTCCCTTACCCTGTAGAAGAGCCAAGACCTCAGTGAGCTCATAGTATTCACTCACCAGTGCTTGTCCTGCTTCTCCCTCTGTTTTTTGACCTTCCTCAAAGGTTTTTTGTACTTCTTCGTCTGAATCAGAAGTCTTCCTGGCCCTTTTCTTAGAAGAACCCACACAGATTAAAGCTTCCCATGATACAGAGCTGGCAACCTTTTTCTTATCTTCCGGGCTCTTTTCCAGCTTTTGTTCCTCAAAATTTTCTTTAGCTTCCTCTTGATTTTCAACAGAACCAGCACTACCAGTAGAGGACATGGTAGCACTCTTTGCTTTTTCAACCTCATCTTCTTTGTCACTTTCAGAAGGCAGCTTTGCACGCTTTTTAGGGGTGACCATTTTTTTAAAAGAGACCCATGGTGTAATGCCTTCCTTATTTCTTTCTCCATCAGAAGTGGCCCCTTCACCTTCTGTTTCAACAGTCTGTGCTGTGTCTCCCATTACATTTTCTGTAGGAGAGGTCTCTATAGACTCATCAGGAGAAGAGGGCGAACTGTCTCCTCCATCTACCTCTGCAGGATCACGAGACTCCAATGAGACAGGTACTTGTTCTGTCACATCCTCTGCCATTGTCTCTTCTTTCCTTTATGCTTCTTGCCTGAAAGCTTCTTTAAACCAGATCCAGTGAAAAGCTTCCTTAGAAGGCTACCTAAAGCTTAGCCTTCTCTTGTGAAAACAGTAACTCCGCTTCAGTGGTGATGGCTTCTGGACCTTTCTCCATCAGCGTATTTTTAGTGTTGGTTTTCACCTCATTTATCTTTATAACTTCAATTTGGGTGGGGGTCTTATCAACCCTAAGTGCACCCCATGATGCCGCTCTATTACCGTCGGCAGACTCGTAGGCTTGGGCCTTTCTTTCTTTTCCCTTTAATTTACTCCGTTGGGAGTGTTGCTGGATAACCTGTGATGTCTTTCTCATCTTATTTTCCAACTGAGCGGTGTCCAACATAGCCACATGCTCAGTCTTTAGGGCCTCAAGTATCTCGTCCAGGTCACGCTTTTGTTTCTCCGCCAACTTGCGGCCAGCACGCTCAGACTCCAGGTCCTTCCTCAGGTCTTGAAGCTGTCCTTCTGCATATCTTTTTTCACTCAGTGCCCCTGCCTGTTCATCCTCTTTGGCGTTGAGTCGCGACTCCACATCTCTTAGCAGGTTCAGCGCAAGGCTTAATCTGTTTCTTTTCCTCTATTCCTGACCTGCAATTGCCTGTGCTCCTCCCAGTCCTTGTCCAGCTCCAGCTGCAGTCGGTCCCTCTCATTGGCCGTGTCGTCCAGCAGCCTGTGGGTATCAGCCATCTCGATTTCATAGCGCAATGTCAGGCAAGCCACCTGACGGACGGTCACCTCCTCCCTCTCGGCGAGTTGTATTTTGCGCTCAGCAATCTGCATCTGCAGCTCTTCAATTTGATCCTGCAAATCCCCTCTCAGGGCCTTCACCTCTTCCCGGTGCTTGCTCTGGCCTTGCGTCAGCGCCGCCTTCATCTTTTGGAGCTCTGTAGTTTTTGTCGCCAGTATCGCCGCTGCTTCTGTTTTCCAGGCTTCTATCTCCTTGGCATACTGACTCATGGAGATGGAGTTGCCTCTCTGCTTCTCCAGCTCTTGCTCCAGTCTCTGGACCTTTTCGCGCTCCCTCTCACACAGAATCAGCTGGCTTTCAAGCTCCGCCCCCAGCGATGCTCTTGTGGCGTACAGCGTGGCCCTCAGCTCCTCATGCTGTTCTGTGGGGACATACTGGGTACTCAGCCATTCCTGTAGCACTTGCTGCTTCTCCTTGGCCGCTTGCAGACTTGCATGTAGCTCTTGCAGCTGGCTCTGCCATAGGTGCGCTGCTTGTGTGTGCAGCTCCAGGGAGACAAATTGCATCCTCTCTGCATTCTGCAGTGCTTCCTGCACCTCTAATTTTTCTTGCGCCAATTGCGCCTTCACTTTCTGCGCTTGGTGAAGCTTCTCAGTCCCATCACTGACCTGACCGGTCAGGTTTAAAACCTCTTCTTTCAGGTTTATATTCTCCATTTTCACAGTCTCTATATCCCTTAGGACCGTCTCATTGGCTTTCTTCAAAGTACCTAGCTCTGTTTTGAGCGCGCTAGCTTCTTGGTGAGAAACTTCTAAGTCTTTGATGAAGTTTTGCACATCTCTCTGGGACATCTGATAGCACAGTCTCCAGTCAGGACTTGTTCTCTCTGATTCCATGTTAGCAATTGCGGTGTTGGCTTTATTCAAGCTTGTCGTCAGCTCCTCCAACTCACTCCGCAAGAGTTGCTCTGTTTTCTTTAAAGCCGCATACTCTTGTATAGCTGGGAGTGTACACCTCTGTACCTCGGCATTAGCTTCTCGCTCCCTATTCAATTATTTCTGCAAGACATCATAATCACGCTGGGCAGTTTGGAGTGCAGAAATTAAGGCCTCTTTTCCCTGGATCAAGGATTCAGCTACCCTTTGCTCCTCCTTTTCCTTTGCCACCGTTCCTGTGACAATTCTGCCCATCACTCCGGTCTGCAGCACATCTCGGTGGCTTGCTGACGCCTGTTGTCCTGATACCGCAGGCTCAAGTGGTTCGGTCACTTCCTCTGTGACTTGAGAAATATTTTTCTTTTTCTTCTTTCACTTTGTTTTATTAGTTCCAGAGACATCAGTGGTACTGGGCACACACACACTGGACAATTTTTCAGCTTTCATCTGCGGGTTCGTCTCTCTTCTCAGGGCCACATATGCGTCGTCATCATAATCATCAAATGGCCTGAAGGGACACTGTTTTGTATGGTTATGTACATTGCAAAACTGACAAATGACGGCGGCCATTTTAAAACCCCGTTTTTTTTTTTGTTTGTTTTTCACACCCGACAAGGCAGACTTTGCACAACACACGTAAGTTGTTCTTGCTTTACAATATTTGAACCTTCTGGGTTCTTCTTAGGGCAACTTCTGCTCACAGCACTTGCTAGCTGCAAATTCACTCACTTCAGCAAAAGACATTAGCTTTACACAGCAATCCTTTCATACCCGACGGGGCAAAATTTACACTCAGCGCTTGCTAGCAGTAACTTCCATGCTTCAGCAAAAATCATTTTTTTTTCCGCTTGAGTTCAGTGTCTCAACACATCTTCATCTACTGACCCCCAGAGGCGTAACATCCCACTTCTGACACCACCTGTGGCAAGACGGCCTCGCGGCGGGGTCAGTAAGACGCTTGACACGATGGGAAACTTTAAACACTAGTGGTTTATTAGCCACAACCAAAATAAGCACGGGTGCACTGTCCCTTTAAGAAACTACTTTCTTGCAAATTAAAGCCTAGTCCCGTTAGGGACACTAACTCACTTCTTGAGCCCTTACTAACAGGACAGCCAGCTAATCTGGTCATGCCCAAAACATGCTACACAAACGATAACCAATAAGCATAATAAGAATAAAGTCTTATCTGTTTTGCAGCTCCAACAGCAAACAGGAATACGGTTCCAGGGAGCAGGCTTTGTCCAGCCTCGCAGCAATGTTTATCTTTATCCTGGGTTGGGGTCCCAGCTGGTCCCAGCAGCAGAGCTCCTCGCAGGACTGCGGGACCAGATCAACAGCAACGGCTTCCCAGCCGGGAGAGTTCTCTCCACCTTCCTGTGGAAAAACAAGCTCCCTGTGTGTGTGTCACTTCCTGCTTTTAAACCTGCAGTCTCTCAGGCCTCCTGCTTAATTAGGCTGCAGGTGTGCTTCCTTCTGTCTGAGGAGATTAACACTCTGTGAACTGGCTGCAGCGTCTCTCCATTCACTATTCCAGCCTACTGAGTCAGTGACTCTGTCACAGTTAACCTCTGGACTTCTGGATCTGGCACACGGACACGACTATTCTCTCGGACAATCCCCAGCGTTGCAAGTATATGCTAACAGCTCTTTCTACAGGCCCAGCAACGCTATACCACATTCCGGGCTTGCGCCCACTGCTGTGGGTGTGTGGTATCATACCGTTCCCACCTCGGTACTGGGGTCTAGCCAGGTCTGCGGGCATGCAGGCGTGACAAACAGTGATACATTTGTATTTTTACATTAATTACTTTTACTACATGCAGTAGGATTCAAGTCAAGGGTCCAGTAATCATGGATAAAGTGTTTTTACAGGTGCCCATTATCACCCGGATATTGCCACACATAAGACATGAATTCCCATCTGGTCACCGGTTCTTCCAAGATAACGACACAAAACACAGTACCTCTGCTACCTTTATTAAGGGGAAAACCTCAATGAAAGGTGCTGCAAAACCGTGGACAAAATGTAGAGGTAGGAGACACAATAATATACCCTTGATTTATACAGGGTGTCAGGCGACCGTGAGCTAGACTGCGATTGCTGCAGGACAGTACAGCATATCCAATGAACCACAAATAGCAGGGATAAACTGTCAGTGTCTGGGGTTAGAAGTGCGATAAAGACAGAGAGAAAGCGGGGCATGTAGATCAAAAGAGGAGCATAGGGCAAAGTTGTAGTGCCTGACCTGGTTGTCAGGGTCTGGAGCATAGCTACGAATAGGGAATGTATAAACACTGCTCACCTTAATATTCCAAAGGTATGGGTAAAAAGTGGTGCATGGGAATATGTAACAAGTGGATAGGATTGGTCAAAGATGACCAACAAAAAGAAATCCCATAAGTTTGCACTCAACTAAATTATAACTCTGAGTATAGATATATATTAAACCATATGGGTACCAGGAGGTGAAAACACAAAACAAAAAATTATTTATTAAATACTATATAAGTACACATCTAATCGAAGACTATTTCAATTAATTTAAAAGTAATCTTAAAATTGATTTTAAGATTACTTTTAAATTAGTTGAAATAGTCTTCGATTAGATGTGTACTTATATAGTATTTAATAAATAATTTTTTGTTTTGTGTTTTAACCTCCTGGTACCCATATGGTTTAATATATATCTATACTCAGAGTTATAATTTAGTTGAGTGCAAACTTATGGGATTTCTTTTTGTTGGTCATCTCTGACCAATCCTATCCATCTGGAGCATAGCTGACAGAGGAGACGGAGGAGTGTAAAGTGGAATCAAAGCTGGTAGGTTAATAGAGTACAGGTCTCTGCAGAAACAAGGGGTAGATGGAGGTGGAGAAGGGGAGAAACGAGAGAGAGAAATTGAAATGAGATGATGGTCAGAGAGAGGAAAGGGGGGAAATGGAGAAATCAGAGAGAGAAAAGTTTTTAGTGTAAACAAGGCCTAGGTAGTTGCCATCCTTGTGGGTCCTTGCTGCAGTCCACTGAAGGCCAAAATAAGATGTTAGAGAGAGAAATCGGGATGCCCAAGGGAGACAGGGGTGTCAAGGGTGGATGTACGGCTAGAGTGGATCCCAGTGGCAGGAACAGCAGGGAGCATGGACGGGGTCACAAGCAGAGGTCAGAGGCAGGCAGAAGGTAGCGTGGTCGGGGTCACATACAGAGCTCGGCAATGAGGAGACAGGAACAGGACAATAGTACCAGCGGCAAACACAAGAAACAAGAAACTAGCAGGAGCTGGAGGAACCAGTATAAACAGGCTCTGACAGACAGGAAGAGGAAGGCTGAGAGGTAAAGCACAGGTGCAGAGGTGTCAGGTTTCAGGGTCTAGAATATTCTTTGAGAGAGCTAGCAGGGTAGCAGCAGTCCCAGTGGATAAGCATGGGTACAGCAGACTAGAACATGACATTAGTCCCCCCTCCCAAGAGTGTTCTCCGGACTATGCTTCCTAGACTTGTCTGGATATTTCCGGTGGAAGACTGACTAGTCGTGGAGCATGTTCGAACTCTTTGAGTTTTGGTGGGTCTGTCGGAACAGGGATAGTTTAAGGGGTTAAATATTCTTGTTGGTGGCTACTGGTTGTGGGATACGTGTAGGGTAAACTTGCCAGACAGGGCTCAGTTATGGTAATGCCTGGTGGTAGCATGGTTGGCGAGTGGGCAGGGCTCATTGAGCTTTGAGTACCTCGGGCCCATCTCACGGCTGATGTGGGGTCAGCTGAGTAGCTTTGACTTTGGACGGTCCAGGCTAATCGGTCATGATTTAAGTGACATTGGTCTTACCGGTGAGTGGAGCACTCTGGCAGGGTTAGCACCTCCCCTTGTGCTGTATTTGAATAAAAGCCGCAGCCATTGTACCTCAAGACCTATGTGTGTGCTTTATTTGCGAGATGTTGCGGGGGGAGTGTGGGGGGAAGCATTGCAGGCTCTGAAGTCATGTGCGGTATTTTATTTGCTGTACTACTAACGGTATACCGCCAGGTATTGTAAATTCATCAAAATTAGTAACATTTTGCTGCAGTATTTACGAATTGTTATGCTCAGTGAAGATATTTTTAATGTTACAGTAAAATATGCGTTATTATATGTGTTAACCGGTTAATGAATTGCCTGCTAAAAAATAACGCATATATTTTGATGATAGTACCAAACTTTTGGTAAATCTTGTCATTGTCTTAAAAATACCATCAGCTTTCTTTCAAATGTAGACACATTTTCTTCGGGGGGTAGCGGGGAGGTTTAAATATATACACATTCATAACATTGTTTGGATTTTCAAACACATACAGTATCCATGGAGATTACATATCTTTATGATATTCTGAAGCCATTTTATAGTAGTGCTATATTTCTCTACAATGGATTTCCTAAATATTCTTTTAATTGCTATTGAATGTTCAGATACAAATCACTGTAATTAGGCAGTCAGCCTTTGCTGCACTTTAACATCATTTATATGGTACTATTTCATTCATACCGATAAACAGACCAATGCTTTCTGGCACCTTTTGCACTACATCATATAAATATAAAATTGATTATAATTTAATTTTCTGGTCCATAAATCAGGGAGGAAGCATGATGTTTGATTAAAGAGCAAACCATGATGGAAAAAGATGGATTTTAAACCACAATTGTCAGCAATATGCTTTAAATATTGCACTGATGTATTGCTTAGGAGTGAGTATATCACCGAGTTAGAAATGATGTTCATTTTTAAATCTGATGTTTTTCTTCATGGTGATACCAAATCATGGCTGACACTATCTGTTAAAATAAACCTATTTATATTAAAATTGATATACAGTGTAGTGCTTTTGTATCAGAATTTGTTTTAACTTGTAGCAGAGTCCCCATCCTTACCTCCGTTGAGGGGAGAACTGCTGGGTTGCCTGCCAGAGCTCTGCGCAGTATCGGGAGTGTGAGGGTGGCCATATTGTTATTATCACATGCGCAGTGCCGCGAGGCGCTCATGCGCAGTGCCGCGAGGCACTCATGCGTAGTAAGGAGTGCGGCGGCCATTTTAATTTTTAACTCCGCACACACCGCGGTTGGACTACATGTCCCAGAATCCTCGGGGGGAGGGAGATAATGTAGTCTGTCCTAGGCAATGGGAGTCTGGCAGCAGGAGAAGGACAGGAAATCCTCCAGGACAAGTAGCCAGCTTGCTTAGTCGGACAGAGGGCTGCAAGAGAGAAGGTAGTGTCCAGGGAGCAGTGCTTCCTGGGCTAGATTTAGACTTTGCCCCCTAGGCCCCAGTAAGGCCCTGAGCCATATCAGAGACAGTGTTGTAGGGAAGGCCCCAGATAGGGACACTCCTCTTAGTACTTTAGTAGTACTGGTGTACCGGTGACTGGATGGCCACGCAGCACACTGTGGCCTGGGACCTAGAGATATTCAGGTGAGACACTCCAGCTGGAGTTCACCCCATGAGGCGTATCAGGACCCTTTAGGAGAGAGGGGATTTGTGTTGAAGGCCACGCTATGTGGGACACTCTCCAACCCATCGAGACAAGCAGCACCTGGGTACTGGAGTACCCAAGTAGGTACCCACCATGCACCTACATCCACAGGGGTAGCGCTACCTCACACTTGGGTGGGGACTTTCTGGGACCGTACACCAGGGTTATTGGTGCCACAGAGCCCTCAGTACTTTGGGGGAACCGCCAAGTGTTGGGTCATTGGTGTTATCTGTGGGTACAGCTACTGTGTGTCATATGTGTGTAGTGTTATGTATAGTAAGCTTAGTTATATACTTGGTGTGGTGTATTACTATTTCTGTGTGTGGGTTCCTGTGAGGGGCTATCCCGCCAGCGCTGGGATCCTTCATCGGTGAGGCACTGCACTGCAAGGAGAAAGAGCTCACCCCAGGCTCCCAGCGGCGCAGGCTTAGGCCTCCTGTGAACAAACACACAAAGCAGCACGTATAGTTTCCCTTAGGCATAGGGAGAGGGACCTACATACTGTTACAAAAAAATTACAAAACACACAAATCAATAATTTTTTGTTGATTAGGACAGTAATTTGAGATTAAACATCCCCATACCTACCTTGTATACACTAAGTACTGTAACATTTAGTGAAAGCCACACTTTAGAAGGTATAAGCCCCCCATCCCCAAAAATATTATCTGTCCAATCTTCGGGCTCCATGCAGTTAGCGCTGAAAAAGCACTCTCGGCAGGGGTTTGAACTCGCAATGGTTTTTGCATGTTGCCCTCGCAGTATGCAGGAATGTCTGAATCCCTTTGAGAGCAACATTTGAATACATTGCGGGTTGCCGGTGGCGAGACAGTCTGCCTGCCGATAACATGCCGATTAGGCTCCCCTGCCGAGATCAGCCTGCAGGAGAGAGAAATCCGCCTCTCTCTGCGCAAATATCGGCCAAAAATACATATTTCTTTAAAAAATGTTTTATTAATAGTGTAGATGTGCAGGGGGTCTCCAGAGCTGAACCTCGTTGGTTTCAGGTCTGGGGACCCCCTGTTTCCCGAGATACAGGCCCCGTTATGGGGTGCCGGTATCCCCCTGCATTTAAATGTCCCAATCACGTGATTGTGGGATGTAAACAAAGCAGAGGAATACCGGCACCCCATAACGGGGGTCTATATCTCGGGAAGTAAGGGGTCCCCGGATCTAAAACCAAAGTGGTTCAGCTCCGGACACCCCCTGCACATCTACACTATAGTCAAAACACACATATCAATAAAGAATAATTCATTACTGTAGCGGCATTAATGTATTTTTAATACACTAGCTGAAAAAATAAGCCGCCTGTAACATTTGATGAAGATTCTGTATCTCCATGCAAGGCTGTTACAGGCGATCGTACACTAAATAAATACATTTTAATAATAGTGTACATGAACAGGGGGTCTCCGGAGCTGAACCGCATTGGTTTCATGTCTGGGGGTCCCCTACTTCAGGAGATACAGGCCCCATTATGGGGAGCCGGTATCCCCTTCCTTCTTCTCTTTGGGATTCCACCCCATGGGAGCTCAGGGAAACTCCTGTGTTCCTCTGTAACCAGCCGTCACTGCTTCAGCACAGCTCTCTCAGCAGTGTCTCTCAGACTTCTTTAGCCAGCTCCTGGTAGCTGGGGAGCTCCTCTGTCTCTCCCCCTTCTCTGGGTAAAAACTGTCTCTCAGTGCCTTGCTGCTTCCATACTCTTAAGGCACTTCCTGATTAATCAGCCAGCAGGTGAGCAGTCATGCCAGAGAGGATTAACTCTATGAGAGCTGCAAAGTCATATAACTGCCCTATTTAGCCCCCAGAGGACAGCGATGGCACCCCAATATATATATATATTGTGATGTCCACACCACGTTGCAGTCTCTTGTATCCAGATCAAAGGCAGGGAAACGTAGTGTTGATGCACAGGAGGGTTTATTTGCCAGGTACAAAGCAGGAACAGGGTTAACTTATAACATAAAACAGAAACAAAAACCTAACTCCTTTTCAGAGGTTTGACTAATACAGCTTAGTCCCTAACTAACAGTGGGGGAAACTAAGCTCTTTCCCCACTTTAGACACTGTACCTGCAGCTTCCCTTTGCACTATCTCACAGGGCTGTCTGTGTGTGTGCCCTCAGATCGGCACAGCAGCAACCCAGGAAGCTGTCTGTGCTGCCTTTTTTTTTTTTTTACAATTTTTTTTCTTTATTGGAAGCATATAAAAAAAAGATTACAAACAGTAATAACAGTCAGGTAAGTACAGAAAGATTAGAAGTCATAGGCACATGACTGCGAGTTATCAGAGATGCACCAACAAATCATTTTCCTTTTTAAGTGTTGAAAAGAGGGGGAGACGAAGGATGGGGAGATAGATGGGGGCGACAGGAGGAGCGAGAGAGAGGGGGGAGGGGAGGTTGGATGGGGAGACGGGGAGTGGTGGGTCGGGGGAGTCTCTGATCACTCCCAGCCTGGGGTGGGTCAGTTGTTGACTAGGACCTGTAGAAGGGACGGTGCCACCTAGCCCGGCCATGGTTCCCAAGTTTTGTAGAATTGGGGCATTCTCTGACAGAATGATTGGTTCTAGTACCACGTGACAGGCTTTCAATGACGTCATATCCGTTATTCCCCAAGCCTCTGTCACATGGTCTACTAGAGCCAATCAGAGATGGGATGGAGTTCCCACGCTCTGATTGGCTGCCGTACCATGTGAGGCCGGCCATGTTTCTTTTAATGACGTCATCTTAAAGGCAATTGAAGCAAAGCCATTCTGATTGGCTGTGCTTTCATTGCCTTTAAGTGACGTCATAATTTTTTTTTGTATCGACCAAAACACATGGTTTTCACGGCCCAATTAGGGCCGTGGGAACCATGACGAAAATGTGATGTCATAGGCCTTTAAAAGCCTATGTCGTCTCATTTTGAAGCAAGACGCCGAGGAGGAAGGACCTCCGGTGAAGAAAGAAGACCAGGGCGTGGCAGCAGACGGGAAGAAGACCCCGGAAGAAGATAGAAGAAACAAGTAAACAGATGAAGATGGATTAGAAGTGTTTTATTATTTTAATGTTTATTATTTTCTGGTTTATTATTTTATGGGTTCCTTTTCGTGGATTGGTTCGTGAGTAAGCTGTTCAACGGGAGTCGGTGAGTGGGTCAAGTAATGGTAAGTGAACTAAAGAAATGTATTTAATGTAACTGTGTTTTTTGTTGCTTTTTACATGTGTTTTTTTTTTTATTGTACATCATTTCTTGCCACTGTATGTATGTATGTATGTATGTATGTATGTATGTATGTATGTATGTATGTATGTAATGTATGTATGTATGTATGTATGTATGTATGTATGTCTAGAGAGATATATACATACAGGGTAAGAAATGATAGTTTTAAAAGCTTGCTTTGCACTATTTTAAATGAGTGTGGCTATGCTGCAATGCATAGATGTGTGTTCAATGTATTTTATAATTAGATAGATGTTGTACTTTAGGTAATGGTGAGGCTTGCTTTAGTATATTGTAATTGTTGGTGACCTATTTTGTATGATGGTAACTTGTTCTCTGTAACGGTTGCTATAGTTAATTGTGTAATTGGTATGGATGCTATTTTAATTGTTTTGGGATGTAATTCATGTAAGTTAATTGATTGATGGTGACTTTATTGGATTACATAGTATACTTCTTTTGATGTAATGCTATTTTATTTGAAATATTGTATTGTTAACGTTGATTTGCAGCATCTACATGTAGCTTACATTTTATGCAGCATTCATACAAACATATAAATATAAACAATAATATAACATAATAAATAACATAATATAAACAATGTAAATGCAATGTTTTAAGTGGCATTTGAGACTTTAGATTGGCATTTGATGCTTTAGATTGGATGATTACATTTGATTTGGTTAGGAAATTGCATTGTATTTCATTGAGGATGTTATGGATAAGTGGTATTGCCATTGCCAGGATGGCTTAACACCTTAATTACCTTTGCGGTTAGTACCCGAGAAGGCGATTAAGGGGTTCATTGATATGTGAATGTCATTGCAATGTATTGGCTAAGTATTATTTTGGCAACGGACGACAAGGATAATGCTGGCGACGGGGCCTTCTTATTGATGAGGTCAGTAGAATTTTCTTTATTTTACTATGCTAGTTAATGTGTTTAATAATGGCCAAATAATGTATTATCCCTATCTGGATAATAGTTATTTGGCACATTATTGTACTGTATGTGTTGGGGTGGGGGGAGGGGGTATTGGCCCCAAGGGTATGTGGTAGGACTCCCTTGTGGGTAGTGGGTGAGGGTGGTTAGGCCTCAGAGGGTGTGGAGGTAGTGGGGGAGGGTATGTGGGTGATGGTGGGTTAACCCCTTAATGACTGTAGAGGTTAATAAGCGCTATGGTGATTAAGGGGTTAGGGGACATTACATTGAATGTTTTTATTCTTGTGTCTGTTTTGCAGAAGCGGATGAGGCATTAACAGGATGAAGATGAGGATGGCCTTCATCGTGGCAGCCGGACATGGGTGAGTGCTATATGTATTTAATATATTTATTGTTCTGTATGTATTTTAAATGGACAACACACTATTATCCATTTGTGGATAATAGTAATGTTGCCCATTACTGTATTGTATGTTGTGTATTGCTATGTTTATTGGGGGCAATTGTCCCCAATAAACATACTATTATGCGTTAACCCCTTCATTGCCTTAGCGGCTATCCGCTATGGTAATGAAGCAGCATAAATGTATTTTAATAATATTGTGCAGGAGCAGGGTTTCCCCTGAGCTGAACCGCATTGATTTGTGGCTCAGATACCCCCTGCTTCCCGAGTTACAGGCCTCGGTTTGGGGCATCGGTTACAGTGTCGACGCAATGTTTATTGCGGGCACGTAGCATATGGGACGCTATAAACATGACGGCGACACTGCCCACATAATCACACATACCGGGGCCTGTAACTTGGGAAGCAGGGGGTCCCTGGTCCACAAAGCTATGTGGTTCAGCTCAGGGGACCCCCTGGTCACTGTACAGTATGATTAAAAAAATATTCATGCTGCTTCGCTACTATAGCAGATAGCCGCAAAGGTAAGGAACGAGTCTTTATTGATATGTGTATTTTAGTCATAGTGTAGATGTGCAGAGGGTCTCCGGAGCTGAACCGCTTTGGCTTTAGGTCCGGGGACCCCCTGCTTCCTGAGATACAAGCCCCTTTATGGGGTGCCGGTATCCCTCTGCTTTGTTTACATTCTGCGGTCACGTGATTGGGACCTTTAAATGCAGAGGGATACCGGCACCTCATAAAGGGGCCTGTATCTCGGGAAGCAGGGGGTCCCCGGACCTGAAACCAATGCGGTTCAGCTACGGAGACCCCCTGCACATGTACACTATGAATAAAAATGGTTTATAAAATAATTTATAATATGCCGATGTTTGCGCAGAGAGAGCGGCGGTCCTCTCTCTGCTGCAGACATATCTCGGCAGAAGACGGCTTCTCAGCAGCTTCTCGCCAGGCAGCCTTCTCGCCACCGGTTACTAGCCATTTTATAAAATGGTGGTGGCACATTCATTCGCCAGGGATTTGCCCCTTACAGCATACAGCGAGTTTAACACGCCAAAAACATGGCTAATTGCTAAACTGGCTAATGCATTTTTTCGCTGCTTACTGCATGATACCCTAATTCGGTACTATCCTTCACTTGATTAAAGGGGTGAAGATTGTAAAGATCTTCATAGAAGTTCGCAAACTCCTGAGCGATTTCTTTCTCAACATAGGAAATCTGGCCACTTTTTGTGCGAATCTTCGTGATTTGGGCTTTTGCCTTTATACCTCTGAGTTTTGAGGCCAGGAGTTTATCTGCTTTGTTACCCTTGTCGTAGAACCTTTGATTGGTCCATTTGAGTGCTCTCTCTACCTCCTCGAGCTGGGATAGTTTTAGCTCTGTTCTTGTTTTGTCAAGTATTCTAAATAATCTTTTTGAGGGGGCCTTTTTATGTTGTTGCTCTAGGGCTGAGATCTTATCCGTCAGTGCTTTCTGCGTTTTAAGCTTCATTTTTTCTTATGGGAGACTAGCGAGATAAGATCCCCCTTAATTGTAGCTTTGTGTGCTTCCCAGAGCGTTGCCGCTGCTGAGACAGAACCGCTGTTTATTTCAAAGAATGAGGTTAGCTTTTGTTTGATTGATTCCACTTTCTGCGGATCCTTGAGAAGGGAGTCATTGAGTTTCCACTTATATGCAGAGCTCTTAACAAAGGGCAGAGGGAGGGTCAGTTCGACTGGAGCATGATCGGACCATGTGATTGGGCCTATATTGGAGTGGGAGGATGCCTGGAGAACATTTGTGGTGCCTAGAAAATAGTCGATCCGCGAGAAGGACTGATGCGGAGCTGAGAAGAACGTGTAGTCCCTCTGTCCTACGTGCTGGGCCCTCCAGATATCTATAAGAGAGAAGTTTTGTATGGTCTCTCTGAACTTTTTGGCCTTTTTCTGAGTTTGGGCTGTGTGGGTGGTTGTGGGCATTTTGGATTTGTCATGGTCTGGAGAGAGGACCATATTAAGGTCTCCAACCACTAGTAAAGAGGAAAGAGCAGATTAGTCTAAGGAGTCAAGCAGGCTTTGGAGGAATTGGAACTGGTTTTCGTTGGGGGCATATACATTAATGATAGAGATCGGAGATCCCAACAAGGTGCCCTGTAGGAGCAAGTATCTTCCCTCCGGGTCTCTAGTTATCTTAGTGGGGGCGAAGGGGACATTGTTTTTTATCAGTAAAGCAACTCCTCTATTTTTGTTGGGGGATGATGCAAAGAAGGCTTGTGGGAAGGCATGCTTGAACGTATTAAGGGGGTCATTTGAGTTAAAGTGGGTTTCTTGAATGCAGATAATGTCGCCTTTGGTTTTTCTAAGTTCTTGGAGTGCTAATTTACACTTTTTAACTGAGTTGAGGCCCTTAACATTAAGGGAGATAATTTTAATTGATGACATTATTTGAACATTTTGTTCCCAGAGTTAAATTCTCTGGGCCCCGTGTGTCTCCCATGACAGTGTTGGTTTGGCTCTTTGAGGGGGGGGGTAGAAGAGGCTCGTGTTGTCTTCACTGGGGTCCTTATGGGTGGGAGAGGCTGGAGATTGAAGGGGAGGGTGGGGGAGGAGGGTTGGGTGGGTGGGGGGGAGAAGACACATATGGGGAGGAAAAGATGCGGGCTCTCCGGGAGCTCAATAGAAATTTCCTTTGGCACCGTGGAATCTCTGGAGATCCTTCCAGAGCGCCAATCAGGGGGCGTGGCCAGGGTGGGAGATCCGACACACTCCAAATTTGAACCAGGTGGGGAATCTGCGTGTAGCAGGAGGAGGGGGAATTACGTAGGGAAATTAGGAATATTTCTAGAGGGGTCAGCGAGTTGCGGGGAGGGGAAGATAACACTTTGAACATATTAACCTTTATAAACCTCTGTGCTGGGGGCTGGTGTGGGGGGTGGTAATGGGAGATGGGGGGGAGGGGTAGGGGAGAAGTAGGGACAGGTGGTGGGGAGGGGGGGAGGGATAGGGGGGGCAGAGGGATGGGGAGGGGGGGAGGGAGAGGGGAGGGGGGAAGGGGGAGGGGGGGTGAGGGGGGGAGGTGGGGAGAGGAAGAGAGTGGGGGAGGGGGAACAGTCTTACTGGACCTCCTGATATGCGAGGACCTGCAACCGAGAAACTCGTCGGGACTTGTATTCCAGGCCATCTCCTCAGCAGCAATGTGGCGTTCCACTAAAGCAACCAACTGCTCTGCGCTTTGGGGGTCATTCTGGCTGACCCACTTCTGGATGGTGCGAGGAAGACCCCGCAGGAACCGGTCTATGACGACCCTTTCGACAACAGTGGTGGCTGTACATTCGTTAGGCTGGAGCCATTTCCGCGCAGAGTGGATGAGGTCGTAGAGTTGGGAGTGTGGAGTCTTTTCTGCATCGTAACACCAGAAGTGGAACCGCTGGGCCCGAACTGCGACAGTGACACCTAGTCGTGCCATAATCTCAGCCTTCAGGGTTTCATAGTTTTCCGCTTGCTTTGGCCCCAAGTCATAATAGGCCTTCTGCGAGTCCCCCACCAGGAAAGGAGCAATTATTCCAGCCCACTGCTCAACTGGCCACCCTTTGCGTACTGAGGTGCGCTCGAAAATTGACAGGTACGCCTCAACGTCATCATCTATCATCATTTTCTGAATAAGGTGTGATTTTACCTGGTGAGCGACCTGTGGGGTCACGCTAGTCTGGGCGGTAATTTTCTCCCCCAAGACTCGGAGCTCCTGGTGTAGTCGAAGTTGCGCCTCGTGTTGCTCTTCTTTTAGTGTCTGATGTAGGGACAGCTCCATCTGCTGTACTAACGCCGCAGTACTTTCAGTTTGTGACTTTGTCATCTGTTGTAAGCTCTCATTATTGGATTTTGACATCTCCTGCAAACCCCGCAATAGGATAGCAGCATTTTCTGTTTGCTTGTACTGGAGCGAGGTTAGAAATGCCCACATTCTCCACCAATTGTGGATGTCCACACCACGTTGCAGTCTCTTGTATCCAGGTCAAAGGCAGGGAAATGTAGTGTTGATGCACAGGAGGGTTTATTTGCCAGGTACAAAGCAGGAACAGGGTTAACTTATAACATAAAACAGAAACAAAAACCTAACTCCTTTTCAGAGTTCTGACTAATACAGCTTAGTCCCTAACTAACAGTGGGAAAAACTAAGCTCTTTCCTCACTTTAGACACTGAACCTGCAGCTTCCCTTTGCAGTATCTCACAGGGCTGTCTGACTGTGTGCCTTCAGATCGACACAGCAGCAGCCCAGGAAGCTGTCTGTGCTGCCTTTTAACCTTGAAGCTCATTAATTAGGGCTCAGGTGAGAGTGAAGGGAACACACCCTGGAAGGTGCTGGGTCCTATGTACCTCCCCTCAAACACCTTTTGCTTCAATACATCACAATATATATATATATATATATATATATGAAAAAAAGAAGAAAGAAAAAGCGCCCGATCCTAGTGTGATTCAGATTTAAAAGGTTTTAATTAACATGAACAGACGATTGCCAACTCACACTTTGTCAGTTTAAAATAAGCAATTTATGGGACAAGCCCATGCACCACGCTGACGTCCAGGTTTCAGAAGTCTTCCATCTGCATACAAATGTAGCTGATCTGAATCAGCCCTGCTGTGGGACATGCTGCCTGTATAACCTTTCTCCTCTGCAGGGAAGGTAGATGTTTTCTGGCTGTGTTCAATCACCCACTGATCGAGTAGCAGGATGCAGGAACTGACGTCTGTGCTCTGGAGCTTGAGCTTGAGCTGCTTGGCCACTGTAGTTTCCTGTACCACGTGACCCTATGCATTTCCTCCGTCTCAGCGGATTTCATATACACATATACACATTTACAGGTTGACCAGCCGTCCCGGTTTTGCCGGGACAGTCCCGTTTTTTTCGTTCCTGTCCCGGTTGACTGTCCGTCCAGGAAATGTCCCGGATTATTCCCCATGCCCCGTTTTTTAGTTGGGTCTGCGGTGGTGCGCGGGTGCGGCGGTGCGCGAGTCGGCGGCGGTGAAGAGGAGGATGCGGCAGCCCGAATGCAAGGGTTGGACTTCTTAGTTGAACATGCCAGGCCGCAGGGGATTAGTGGAGGATTCCGGGGGCGGGGCTTTAGAATGCTGGCCATCAGGGGATTAGATAAAAGTAGGAGCTTTCCCTCCCCCCAGCTTTCCCTCCCACGGCACCCCGGCCCTCCCTCCGGCACCAGTCTTCGATTCTCCTAAGCTTTCCCTCCCTCGGCACCCCAGTACTAGTCTCCGGCTCTCCCTCCCCTTCCCCACGGCACCCCAGCACTAGTCTCCGGCTCTTCCTAACTCCAGCACTAGTCTCTGGCTCGCCCTCCCCCCAGCACTCTGGCTCTCCCTCCCTCTGGCACCCCAGCACTCCCTCCGGCCCCCCAGCACTCCCTCCACCCTCCCTCTGGCACTCGGTCCCCAGCTCACTCTCCCCCCAGCACCCCGGCTTGCTTTCCCCCACCCAGAGCCCGCTCACAGCCGCTCACGGCACTTCCTGTGCCTGCTGCTATTGAGCGCCGCCTCCGCCGAACCCGCAGCTGCCTGAGGTAGGAGAGATGGGAGCTGCAAGGGTAGGGGGGGGGGAGAAATGGGAGCTGCAAGGGTAGGGGGGGGGAGAGATGGGAGCTTCTGGGGGGGGGAGAGATGGGAGCTGCAAGGGGGTGGAGAGATGGGAGCTGCAAGGGGGGGAGAGATGGAAGCTGCAAGGGGGGGAAGAGATGAGAGCTGCAGGGGGTGGGGGGAAGAGAAGAGAGCTGCAGAGGGTGGTGGGGAAGATATGAGAGCTGCAGGGGGTGGGGGGGAAGAGATGAGAGCTGCAGGGGGTGGTGAGGAAGAGATGGAAGCTGCAAGGGGAGGAAGAGTTGAGAGCTGCATGGGGTGGGGGGGAAGAGATGAGCGCTGCAGGGGTGGGTGGGAAGAGATGAGAGCTGCAGAGTGTGGGGTGGGAAGAGATGAGAGCTGCAGGGGGTGGGGGGAAGAGAGGAGAGCTGCAGGGGATGGGGGGAAGAGATGAGAGTTGCAGGGGGTGGGGGGGAAGAGATGAGAGCTGCAGGGGGTGGGGGGGAGAGATGAGAGCTGCAGGGGTGGGAGGGAAGAGATAAGAGCTGCAGGTGGTGGGGGGAAGAGATGAAAGCTGCAGGGGTGGGAGGTATTGTATTGTATTGTATGTCTTTATTTATATAGCGCCATTAGTGTACATAGCGCTTCACAGTAGTAATACATGTGGTAATCAAATAAATAACAGATAATATAAATAACAGATCATGGGAATAAGTGCTTTAGACATAAAAGTAACATTTCGGAAGAGGAGTCCCTGCCCCGAGGAGCTTACAGTCTAATTGGTAGGTAGCGAGAACGTACAGAGACAGTAGGAGGGAGTTCTGGTAAGTGCGTCTGCAGGGGGCCAAGCATTATGTATCGTGTTTAGAATATCCACAGTGCTATTCATATGCTTCTTTAAGCAAGTGTGTCTTAAGGTGGGTCTTAAAGGTGGATAGAGAGGGTGCTAGTCGGGTACTGAGGGGAAGGGCATTCCAGAGGTGTGGGGCAGTCAGTGAAAAAGGTTTAAGGCGGGAGAGGGCTTTAGATACAAAGGGGGTAGAAAGAAGACATCCTTGAGAAGAACGCAAGAGTCTGGATGGTGCATACCGAGAAATTAGGGATGAGATGTAAGGAGGGGCAGAAGAATGTAAAGCTTTAAAAGTGAGGAGAAGAATGGAATGTGAGATGCGGGATTTGATCGGAAGCCAGGAGAGGGATTTCATGAGGGGAGATGCTGAGACAGATCTAGGAAAGAGTAGAGTGATTCTGGCAGCAGCATTTAGGATAGATTGTAGGGGAGACAGGTGAGAGGCAGGAAGGCCGGACAGCAGGAGGTTACAGTAAGGAGGTAAGAGATGAGAGCTGCAGGGGGTGGGGGGGAAGAGATGAGAGCTGAAGGGGTGGGAGGGAAGAGATGAGAGCTGCAGGGGGTGGGGGGGGAAGAGATGAGAGCTGCAGGGGGGGAGAGATGGGAGATTCGGGGGGAGAGAGATGGGAGCTGCAGGGGGGGAGAGATATGGGAGATGCAGGGGGGAGAGATATGGGAGATGCAGGGGGTGAGAGATATGGGAGATGCAGGGGGGAGAGAGATGGGAGATGCAAGGGGGGAGAGAGATGGGAGATGCAGGGGGGGGGAGAAGGGAGATGCAGGGGGGAGAGAGATGGGAGATGTTGGGGTGGGTATATGGGGATGATGATGATGTTTTTACCTGTGCGGCCCAATTTTTTAAAATATGTGTTGGGGGGTGGGGGTCTTTAAAAATTTATTGAGGTGGCGAGGGTCATTTTAATATGTATTGGCGGGACGGTTTTTTTTATTATGTATTGCGGGGTGGGGTTTAATGGTATGTATTTTGTGGGGGGATTGAGTGAGCAGAGTGGGGTAGTTGATGGAAGGTAGGGGCGAGTGAGAGGAGAGAGGGGGAGTGAGTGATGGAAAGAGGGAGTAAGACAGGGGAGAGGGGGAGGAGGGGAGTGAGTGAGACGGAGGGGAGAGAGAAATTCATGGGTAGAGGGTGGGAAATAGAGGGGCCTCCTGAGGTGTGAAATTAACCTAAGGCCACGCTTATAGTGCGTGCGACGGTTGACGTCACCCGTCGCCGCTAGCGAAAGTTGTAATTCACTTTCCGGCAACGTCACGGGGGACCAGGTCCTTGATTGGTTCAGAGGCTGTCACGTGGCGTCAACCTCTGATAAATCAAATTTGATCGGCTTCAGAAATTTGCGCCGCCAGCGTTGCTCCCGTTGCACTTACTATAAGCGCACGCGACGGTGGCAATACATTTGTTTTGTCGCGTCGCCGGCACTATAAGCGCAGCCTACGGCCGCGCTTATAGTGCCGGCGACGCTGACGTCATGCTGTGGTCACTGGAATTGAAATTGAAGTGGCTTCCAGCGACTTCCAAGTTGACATAACAGGATGCATAATGGTGACGAGGCATCACGTGATGCCACATTGTCATGGCAACATGTCATCGCCTGACGTTAGTGTGTCATTGTCATGGCAACGGGGGCGTGACGTGATGTACATTGTTTTATAAATAATTTTTTTAAGTGTCCCGGTTTTTCATTTTGAAAATCTGGTCACCCTACACATATACACATATACACATATTTACAGATATACAGCTCAACCCCGTTATAGCGCGGTCCTCTGGGCCATCCATTCTGACCGCGCTATAACCGGGGTTGCGAGGAGAGGGGAAGAGGTGGAGTGAAGCGCCGTCAACCCTACACGTCCCCCAGCAGCCATGTACTTCCCCGAGCATTCCCCGCACTCCACTCGCACTTCCCCCAGCAGCTCCACACCGATCCCCCCACCGACCCCCCCCAGCCCAACACCGATCCCCCCCCACAAGCCCCGCACCGATCCACACCAGCAGCCCCACACCAGTCGTTGGCGCTCATGTAACTGAGGGTGGGCCCGGCGGAGGGGGCGACAGGTGAGGGCGAGCCGCGGGCCCAGCAGCTTGAGGTAGCCATGGAGGAGACACAACGTGCGCAGCTTTCCCTGGTCATCCTGAGAGCTCAGCACCCTGGGGAGAGAGACGGCCGAGTGCAAGCTCTCAGACAGCACCTCGCCCAGGGCCCAGCTCCTCGACCCCTCCAACTTCCGCACCAATCCACCCCCAGCCCCACACCGGTCCCCGCCAGAAGTCCCACGATGCCCCAGCAGCTGACACTAAAGGTATATGGGTAGGGGGAGGGCTGTGTGCATGCTGTGAGTGTGTGCAGTGGGCTGAGGGTGTGTGCTGGTGCTGTGTTTGCTGTGAGTATGTGCTGTGAGTGTGTGCAGTGTGCAGTGTGGTATGTGCAGTGTGTGCAGTGTGTGCAGTGTGTGTGCAAAAATTATTATTTTTTTAAAATATTTGGTGTCCACGCTCAAACCGTGTTATTGTGTTATAACGGGATTGAGCTCTATATGTTTATTGTGGGGCCCTAGTGTGTAGTTTTTTTTATTGTGGGTAGCGGGGGGGGGGTGTAGGGAATATTAGCCCCAACGGTGGGTGTTTAGGCCTTTGCGGTAGGTAGGTTAACCCCTTCATTACCATAGCGGTATTAACCTGCTAAGGTAATGAAGGGGTTAAGTCCACCTGCAACTCCCCCCCCCCCCCGCAAGCCCTAAACAGCCACCAAGGGACCCCCTTCACCAACCCCGGTAACCACAATAAACCTGGCATGGGTGGTTAACCCCTTCATTGCCTTAGCAGTTAGCCGCTAAAGTAATGAAGTGGGCTGTAAATGCATTTTTCCTGCCTCGGATGCATGCCAGGGGGCTCCGGTGCTGGTATAAATGGGTATCAGCTCCGGAGACCCCCAGAATCTATCCGAGGCAGGAAAAAGGCCAAAATATGTTATAAATGCCGCCCCGCTGCCCGTGCCAATACTTCTCCCCAGCAACTTGCCAACTTTATTTGCCGGGACGGATTGGGGGGCGAATCTCAATTCTAGAGTGCTGATCAGCTGCGAAAAGCCGCTTGGGGCTACTAGAATTGAGTGGGTTTCAAAAAGGGGCGATGAGTGCCGAAAAGTGGCTTATCGCCACGCGGCTGCCGAAAACAATTTATCGGCAAATAAAAAATGCCGATCTATTTTGTTTTCGGCAGCTTATTGAATCGCCGAGGCATTTTTGGCGAAAACGGCTTTTCGGCGCTTACTGCATGAGGCCCTTAGTCTGGATATCAGAAGTGAAGTACAGTGTATGTCATTCATAGAAAAAATTGGCAATGGTTGAAATACTTTAAATAAACAACAATTATTGTGTTATGTATTGCTTTAAGTAGCAACGACTTCAAAATGGTATACAAAAGCACATTGGCTTTAACTAGAGATGCCTAAAAGATTACGCTGGTGAGATACATTTTCCTGGTTTAAAGAAATTGCAGTATAAACTTGTCAAAAAGTTGTTTTTTTGAACTTTATTAAAGAAAAGTTGGACTTCATAAATGTAGCCATGTGCCCTGGCTATACTGTATGTTTTCTGGCCCTAGCATCTAAGTCAAGGTGCAGTTATGGTTCAATACCTCTCAAATGAGCCAGCATGTGAGTTCCATGGACCACTGGATAATGTGTTGCCATGTACAGGTGCAGGTCTGATGGCAGATGGGAGCATCAATTTTTACTCATAGTGTACATGTGCAGGGGGTCTCCAGAGCTGAACCGCATAGGTTTCAAGTCCGGGGACACCCTGCTTCCCGAGATACAGGCCCCTTTATGAATATGAACACCCATATCAATAAACAATAATTAATTACCATATCGGCTATCCGCTATGATAATGAAGCAGCATTAATGTATTTTTAATAATAGTGTACGGGAGCAAAGGGTCCCCTGAGCTGATCCGCATGGATTTCAGCCTCAGGGATCCCCTGCTTCCCGAGTTACAGGCCCCGGTATGGGGCATCGGGTGCCAGTGTCGCCGCCATCTTTATAGCATCCCAGACGCAACGTGCCCGCTCTAAAGATGGCGGCAACACTGGCATCAATGCCCCAAACCGGGGCCAGTAACTCGGGAAGCAGGGGGTCCCTGAGCCAGAAATCAATGCGGTTCAGCTCAGGAGACCCCCTGCTCCCGCACAATATTATTAAAATACATTAATGCTGCTTCATTACCATAGCGGCAATCCGCTAAGGTAATGAAGGGGTTAAGGCATAATAGCATGTTTATTGGGGACAATTGCCCCCAATAAACATTGCAATAAACAACATACACCCCCTGTGCCACCAACAACCCCTATACCCCCTAACATACAGTAAAAATATTACATTTTTGTGATGCACAGCAATGATACTATAGGTCGGCGGTGGCCCTCGTATGTTCCCTGCGGGCCTGCAGTACCAATTCTGTGCCCCCCAAAAAATAATTTTCAAACACATAAATACTTGTAAATAAATACACCCCCCCTAACACATACAGTATAGTTATGGGCAAAATTACTATTATCCACATATGGATAATAGTGCATTTGCCCTTTTAAAATACATAAAGCACAATAAATACAATAAATACATATTGCACTCACCTTGTCCGGCTGCCACGATGAAGGCCATCCTCATCTTCATCACCGTTCATGCCCCCCTCCGATGCAGCAAAACATAAACAAGAGTCTTAAGGCCACTTACTACTCTTTCAAAGAAATATGACCCAAAGGTGCCTTAAGGTTTAGCGCTGTTTAGTGAATATGAGCCCAAATTGGCCAAAGGACAGCTTTCTAGCTACTTAGCCATGTTTTTCAAGGGGATAGAATGTGTCACCACAAGTAATTTGCATCAATAAATATACTTACATTTTTTTTCCAATATACTTACATTTTTTCCACACAACAGTTTGCAGCAACCCACCAAAAACTGATAAATTTTTACCATTAAAGACGTAAGATAAGATGAGCAAAATAATCAAATTACTTTATCTCCAACTGTAACAATGTTATTTAGTTGGCATACAGGTATAAGATTTTATGAGACTATGATAACTGGGTTTATAGTTATTGAAAATTACCAGACATTCATTACGGAAACCGTTTTATGTTTAATTCTCACTTAAATATCTGCGAAAGCTGTATGGGCTAGAAACATTAACTGTTATAATGGATGGATGATTAATTTGAGTATGGCACTATCAGTTGATCATTATCAAGTAATAACCAAATTAATTATGTACTGTAGTGTTTGCCTCAATTTGTAAAAAAAGACTGATAAAGCAGATCATAAAGGAAGGACAATAATCTCCAGTGTTGGTCGTTTCAGAGATCCCACAAGTTAGAATATTTGAGTATATTAATTAGGTGGAAAGTCTGTGAAGAGATGTTCCACTGCAGTTCGACAATCTCTTCTGGCATCAACATATAAGTGGTGAAATTATCTGCAGTATAAGCACTGAAAAAAGATCATTTAAATAAGAGTATTTTAAGGGAAAGTAAGGGCAATTCTTGATATCTTAAAGTGCCAGTGATTGAAGTGCAGAGTTCACCAAATATATATGCGGTTTCCAAGGTACAAAACATATTCATATTTATAGTGCAAAGCAATTCAGTTCAAAGTAAGTGCAACAATTAGAAATAATCAGCAGTTCAAGTTTACAATAGTCACATAGAGATGCTCGCCCCAAATGATTTGGTCAATGGTGTATACAAGAAAAAATTCACGTACTGTATATATTTCCCATGCAAGTGGTGCGTACAGAGAAGATTGAATGCACATGTAAGCTTTTGGTTTGTATCTATTGAATGGGCATCATGGGGAGTGATTTAAAGCTGCAGTTCAAGCTGAGGTTTTTTTTTAATATATATTTTTTTCCCATTCAGAATGTGCATTAATACAATATGCACACTGACAAGTGATTAGCTAATTTGCCGATTGATCCGTTCTCCTGTAATCGATCGCTGAAGATTCGGCTCAGTGATTCTTGAAATCACTGTTAGTGCTGTAAAAGAGTAACCAGGATACAAAGCTCTGTGTGGAAGATCATCTGATCAGGCAGGCACTAAATTCAATTTGTGCACTGCTAGAGAGAGGGCAAAAGGGGTGTGCCAGAGTCTGTATCAGAAGAGGAAGGGGGTGTGACTTTGTAAATGGTTGCTACAGAAACAAAAATGCTTGTTATATTAGAATACATTAAACATTTCTTTAAAAATATATATATTTTTTTAAACGCTACAAGTATTTTCTCATTGTACAGAACTGATTCATTTAAAAAAAAAAAACACATGTAGGATATTGCTTGAACTGCAGCTTTAAATAGACTGTCTGGTAAGAAGTCATTTAGTAAAGAGAAGTTACTCTCTTCCACTTTGGGCTGTGGTAAATGTTGGTAATTGGGCAAGTTATAAAAGTAAGAGCTGACATATTTTGTTTGGCAGTAAGTATGGGGTTACCTTCCATAGAGATATTAGTTGAGAAACAGGCCAGTAAAGTGTGAAACAGCGGGCAGATGAAGCAAGTCACAGAAGATGCTTGGTTGTTGGTATGGGTGTAACAATCTGGCAGAGTCATGAGTCTTTGTTTAATCATAGCAAATCAGCTGTCATTTTGCTTCAATTAGTGTGTTGTGTGTTCACTGAAGGAATACTGTAGGATACAGTTGATTGATGATGTGACGCAATAATGGGGGGCTAAATAAAGGGTCCACTGTGAAAAGAAAAGCTGTCAGTTTGCTCAGGGATGTGTTCTTCGGGATGCACTTTGGCTTTTAGTTTTAAGCTGATATTGAACCCCATTTCCATCTTCTTCCAAAGGCACACAATGTACTAGGTTTCTTAGGATAGGAAATGCACTTGTCTTGGCCTTTAACAGGTGGTGTCCATTTGCATATTCATGTACTGTATAAAAGAGTTCCCTGTGAAGCTGAAAGTAATACATATTTGCATGGTAATGCTTGGAATCATTTTTATTTTTGCAGGTGCGTCAATCTATAATGCTAAAAAAAACTGGCACAGAACTGTGAAACTTATGTGAGACATGAATAGATTTATGAGCATTCCCTGCCTTGCTTTTAATGAAGCTTACAGGAAATTATGAAATAGTAGTGAAAGGTAAAAGTGGTACACTAACGGACATAAATGAATTAATATTTGGGTTACTGTATGTAGCCAGGCCTGGTTTCACTGGCTACTAGTCTGTTCTCCTCACTCCATGTAGCAGCAACATCTCCCAGAGGGGCGGGGGGTAGGGGGGGGGAAATATGGGCTACATGTATATAAAAAATGAGATAGCTACAAAGGTAACTTTTATGAAGCATATAGTATTTCTTTATGTAAATTATGTTTGCTTCATAACAGCCACCTTTTGTATTTTTTTCATACAGTAACCCTTACATTAATTATTGTGAATAAAGGATCGTGTACAACCCCATTTATTTTACAACCAAGTGAAGCATGTCATTTATACAACTTTGTTAGAATACCTAAAAGGATTTATTTGGATGCCTGTGAATGTTTTGTGGACAATAACAATAACTGATGCAACTTCTAGCCAATACAGACTTAGGGGGTCGTGTATGAAAGTCCTCTGCTGCAAAATTTAGGAATTTTATGCTATTGGACCTTTTTATGCCATAATTATAGTGTAGCTAATTTGCTCTAGTTTTGCAGCCAGGAGAAGAGTCAAAATTTTCTCTATGCCCTATCATAAACATATCAAAGTACAGTACTCTGTGTCAGCTGTAACTGCTTTAGTGTAATTAATGTCAATAATCAAAATCAAGACAGAGCCCTAAATAAGACCAAGAGGAAATGTGTGTGTGTGTGTGTGTGTGTGTGTGTGTGTGTGTGTGTGTGTGTGTGTGTGTGTGTGTGTGTGTGTGTGTGTGTGTGTGTGTGTGTGTGTGTGTGTGTGTGTGTGTGTGTGTGTGTGTGTGTGTGTGTGTTAAACACACACACACACACACACTCTCTCACAGGAGCCTTTTTTGCAGAAAATATACATATAGTAATAGAAGCAGTTAAATAATATTAATACTAGTATGAATACATTTTCACTTGTTTCCCCCCCCAACCTCCCCCCTTTGTTACGAATATTTATCATTCTATCCCTGAATTGGTATTGTGTGAAATGTAGTGTCCCAGACAGGGAGGCACATGTGTCTGGGCCTGTGGTCAGGTGTCCAATCTGATCCAGTCAGGGTTGCCTAGGCAACAGTAGAATGTTGAAGGTGGTTAGAGACAGTTGGAGAGACAGTTAATGGACAATGAAGAGTCCTGATAGACCAGAGCAGGAGTTGCAAATAAAGATAAAAAGGGAGTAAAATAGTGTAAAAGTGGGAGAGAGAGAAGGTTATACATAAGAATAGAGGATAGTAGTTAAGTAGAACAGACCAATAGGTAGATAGTTAATTAATCTGTTAGATAGAATAGGGTATACTGTAGTTAGAATAAGGATATAAAAAGCTGAGATAGGGGACTTGTTAGACACTAGGGTAGATATATAGACAGACAGAGGAATAGCTAGTGAAATACATAGCTACTGAGTTTTTGGGTGTGGGGAAGCTGTGATCAGGCTGCAGTTAGCGGCAGCCAAATGAATGATACGCCATCTGTATATTGGTTATAAGTAAGTATCCACGTGTCGGTGCATGTGTGAGGCTGTCAGTTCCAGCTAGGGTCATTGTGGGGACTGCATAAGGGCGGTTAGCCCCTATGGGCCACTTCCCCAACATTATATCTGAGGTGGCTGCCACCTCTGCATCCTATGCAAAGAAACAATTGGTCAAATGTATCAAATCTAATATTGTTAAAGTTGATGCACTTGCAAAAGGATGGCTGACAGATTTATCATTTAGAAATATTGTACTCAGCATACTTGCTGCATCAAGTTTTAGTATGTGTTCTTGTTGTGCGGCAGTATGTGTTTTTTCTTTTTTTCTGGTTTTGAGTGGAGTTTTTACTTATGATTTACTTCTGAATGGGCAGCCAATAACTTTGAATACTACTGTATGTGTTAAAGATATTTCCATTAGTAAAATTGTCAATTTATCATCTGCTCTTGTACAATGCACACTTTATCAGAGTAGCCTTCTCAGTTTCTCATGCTACATAGAAATACATTTGATCTGAAGAGCTCAATATAACAAATGAAAGAATAATTCAAACCAAAAATCACTGCACAACTCATGCAAGAAAATATAAACACTTTTGTCCAGATCTATAAAGCTCTGTTAAGGGTCTCAAATGCTTATTCACAACATCTGGGTTTCAAACCTTTGAAATCTGCCCATCATTAATTATATTATAAAAAAAAAAAGTTATTGTAGTAGGCTAATAAAACCCAGAAAGCTTATATGTGCTTTTTATTTTATTTATTAAATGACATTGAGACAAAACTGAAACTTTTTTTAACCAAACAATCAAAAGAAATTAATAATAAGATAATAAAAGTACTAATTAATAGGTGAGAAAGTAACTGGAGCACCATTATCAATATTTTAAGGCAATACATTCTTCCTTTGAAGCTTCTTTGGTTCATGTTTTACCTGTAAAGCTATTGTTATGTTTGAGACATTTTATGAAGATAAGAGACTGTAGAAACCTAAGAAATATACTGTAGGGATAGATCTGAAAAGCTTAGTTAAGTCGGGGCAACTAACATAAAATTACCTAAATAGTTAATGGACGGTAGCTTCCCTGAATTTAACGGAGATCCACAAATCTAAATATATATGCAAAACAATGGCTGTTAAGGCCCTCATTTGCATATGGCTAACACGGCGTTAGCTAGCTAACATCAAGGTAAGACACCCCAATACTAGCTGCCAGCAATGCTGGCCTTGCATTAGCCATATAATAAGGAATATGCCATGTATATATTGCAATGCAATACAGTACTGTACATACCTGTTATCTACGTTCCCAATTAAAAATAATTAATTATAAACAAAAAGTAAAAAAATCAATAATAGCCTGATGGCCTATTTGTAATCTGTGGCCATCCATGGCTTTGTGACAATGAATCCTCAGTTTGACTGATGCCCTCGATCCTCTGTTGCTTGAAGTTTCTCCATCTGTAAGTATTTCTTTGAAAATCTCCTTTTTTTCTTTCTTCATATATTGCTGTCGACATCGTCTTTGTTCAGCCACTGGATGTGGCCTCTGCTTCAACTTCCGGTCTTTTTTGTGTGCTTATTTTTGTTAATTTTGTGATTTTAATTTTTTTAATCATTTTTTGACATCGGACCTTTGAAATGTATTTTTATGGTTGAGCATCGGCCTTTTTGTGTGGATTTGTCACAGAGGAATCATTGCCCCGAGTATGAAGGCTGTCAAGAAGGATCGGGTAAGTCAAATATTTATTTCAGCTACTCATTGAGTGCCATTGTACTACCTATGTTTTCCTTGAGCGAGCCTGGGTCTCCTCACTGATACTCAATAATTTATTTTAACCATTGAACTGTTTTCTTTGTTTATGTATTCCTGTATATTCTATGTACATACTATGTGTAATGGTGTTTGTTTTTTTGTATTTTGCATCGATGCCATAGGGGGATATTCTTGTAGCTGAAAGTTGTGCATGTGAGTTGTGTAGAAAGAGCCCATTCCGCTTGGATTTGCAGATTTTGGTATTCTGTAAACCCTTCCTCATGTCTAAACGGTGCAGAAAAGGCTTTTTAAGAAGCAGTTTCATTCCACCTCTCAAACTCATATTTCAGGCCCTGAAGGGAGCTAATGCCCTTTTCAGGTAATTCCACTTCAAAACTAAGTACAAACCATGTGGTTTGTTCATTTTTATAAACGTGGTTTAAATTATGTGATTTGTAATACACGATTTGGCTATTTGTTACATTTTATTCTATGACTTATGACCATGTTGAACCATGCAGTTTTAGAAGCACAAACTCACAGCTACTTGAATATCCCCCTTAGTGTACTGTATATTCTGATTATGTTTGTCATTAGCCCTATTAGCCACTTTTGGTTAGTAGGTCTAATGTTAGTACTTTAGATCAGGGGCTAAGCTTGGGTTGCAGGGTGAAGGTATGGGAGGGTTGCAGGGTGAGGGTATGGGAGGTGGGTTATGTGGGTAGGTGCCCCTGGAAGAGAGGCTAGTCCACCCGGAAGGATTGTGGGAGGTGGTTAACCACTTGTATGCCATCAAGATTGTACCGCTATTACATACAATGGGCCATAGATATTGTTATTTAACCCTTGACTACCTTCCTGACCATGAAGGTATGCACAATGCATGCCCTCATGGACACTATAGCTTCCAAGGGGTTAATACTCAGATCTTGGTTAATTTTCTTGACCTAGTCCAGGGTATTCATTTTGTCTTCCTACAGCATATTGCTAAGACAATATAGGAAACCAAAGTGGCCCACTTCAGAACCCTGGACAAGGCCAAAATATTTTCAGTGACCCGGCATTAGGTGCTGGAAGCACATAACATAAAAAGGTATAGCCATGACCTAAAATAGCATAGTATTAAGGCTAGTGTTAACTTTAACTATAGCATTAAGTATCAAAACCACAGAGGAATTCTAGTGGGGGAATAGGATTTGGTTTAAAAAACCTGGGAGCCACACAATGATTTTCAGTGACTGTTGAATTTACTAAGTTATTAGTAGGCATCTTGCAAGTGTAAGTCAAGGCAGCCTGGTCTGCAAGACACTGTATCACAGATCCAGTGTGGCTAAGAAGTGATGTACAGATGCAGCGGCCGTTATTCGAACACTTCATGTGTTGTATACCTCGGAATACCCATGTCATGGCGCGTGATTTCTTCCAACCTTCCCGCCTTAAGACGCGAATGCAGGCGAGTGCAGAAAATGGCATTTTAGTGTTCTGGTTTTTAAACACCTGAAATTGACACAGTAGCAAAGTACTGTACACATTACAATTAATTCATTTCATTGCATTGCGATAAACACATGTGCCTGGGGCGATTGGAGGAGTTAATGCCGCATGGAATACAGCAGAGCACAAGAAAACGGCTCCGTGATTTGTTCGAATAACTGTAGCATCTTAAAATGATTTAACAAAAATAAAATGGCCAACTTTTTTTTCCCATTTACTGGAAGGAGGCAGGTACTGCACTGTATCTCTGGATGTATCTCTGGCCTGCAGTGTATTGCTCATCTGGTGGTGTGGGATCTGACATAGCAGTTGGCTCTTTTTGCCCAATTTTTCAACAATGTTATGAATAAAAGCAACAAGATTTACTTCCCCAAAAAATATTTGTCATTTTGTATGTATAATTTTATTTAAATAGCCCCGCAGTTTATGCAGCACTTTACGAAATTTACAGTACAAGGTAAATACAAGGTAAATAAAGAACAAACTATGGGGATAAGCCCAGCAGGTAAATGACAACATAAGGCTCAGAGAGCCTCTGCCTGGAAGAGCTTACAGCCTAAGTGGTATGTTGGAAGATTTACCAACACAGTAGGACTAAAAGTGCATTATTAAAAGTGCAGTTAGGGAGGTCAAGGGCATATGGAGTCAGTTCTATACTCAGCTAAACATCTCTATTCAGAACACTTTCTGGCCCCCAATGTCACAAAATCTCAAAATTACAGAAAGCTGTCTCAGCTATTAAGAGAAACTTTATGTCATCGCAAGCGCAACATTTTAACCCAGTTTACAAATCACGCAAAATTACAAATGATAGTGACAAAGGAGGTATGTGGATCTTCGTTGTTAGAGGGAATACCTCTCATTAGCACTAACGTCCTTTATAGTTAATGCAAGGGCCATTACAGCTGAAAACAGCACTTAACATTGTGTTAGGGAGCTTTACACATCCCAGTTAGCACTTAATGAGGCGTTAATTTAAGTTGAATCCTCTATAAAAGTCAATACAGAGCTGTGTGGATCTGGCTTTAAGTGAAAAAGCAAAACAAACAATTCTGAAAAGAAGCAGATAAAATAAATGTAAATTAAATGACAATATTCTCATTGTAAATTAGAAGTGCCGTCAGTTTGTTGTAAATGAATGTATGAAAATGTTTCCATGTATAATAATGCTTATTTATAGTGCACACATTTTAAATTACACATGTACAGTAGGGTCAGACAGTGAGTCTAAAAGAGAAACAGCGCAAAAAACCTCATTACCATACTGAAGGGGGAAAAGGCTGTAAGAGATTGTCAAGCACGGAGGTCCCCAGTGCGCATGCAAATGAATAAAAAGCGGACGGGCATAGAGCGCAGGAGTGGAGGGGGGGGGGAGAACCTGCGCTCTATGCCCATCCGCTTTTCCCCCTTCAGTACGGAAACTACCACTTGAGAGTACAAGGAGAGATTCGATCCGGCTGCTAGGCTGAAACAACTTGATCCACGGTTGCAGTCTGCTGTAGTGGTAACATGTCCCTATACATGTCATGCTGATTTATATTCTCTTTGATGTACGTGCAATAATTACCTGTTTAACACTATGAACACTTTTTAATATACTACACTGTAGACGGACGTTCACAGAGGTACACAATTGGAGACTTTATAAGGTGAAATTATAACGAGGCTTTATTGTGCCTTTTTCCTTAACATCAGGAAACTATCCAAACAAGGGGGAAACACAACTTTTATTCACTTGCGAGTGGTTCTAGTGAAATACTATACAATTCACAACTCCCTTAGTTAAGCATGTCTCCCAGCCCCAAACACATACACTGGCGACACACTTTATTCGAGCACGGCTAGTCCCGCGAATTCGGGTATACTCGGGTGTATTCAGGTTTCTGATAGTTTTCTGCCAGAGTGCATTGCGTTATTTTCCGGCCGGAATTTAAGCTTTTTATTCCGGCTGGTTACAATACTGCAATGCCGTCAAAATACACATGGTGGCGCTTGCGAGCTATTCTCTGTGAAGCCGTCCCCTATAATGAATTGTAATGCAGTATATACTGTATACTATATACTGTATATACTGTATAACAACAACCCCTGTAAGCCCTAACATACAGTACTGTACAGTACTGTACTGTACTGTATATGCACATACATAAATGATACTACTGTATGGGCGGCGGGGGCGAGATGTATTTGCAGCAGAGAGAGATCCGCTGCTCTCTCTCTGCGCAAACATCCGCACATTAAAAATTATTTGAAATACATTTTTATTGATAGTGTAGATGTGCAGGGGGTCTCCGGAGCTGAACCGCGTTGGTTTTAGGTCTGGGGACCCCGTGCCCCCCGAGATACAGGCCCCTTTAGGGGGTGCCGGTATCCCTCTGCGTTTCAAGGTCCCGATCACGTGACCGCGGCCTGTAAACCAAGCAGAGCAGAGGGATACCGGCACCCCCTAAAGGGGCCTGTATCTCGGGGGGCACGGGGTCCCCAGACCTGAAACCTGTGCGCTTCTGCTCTGGAGACCCTCTGCACATGTACACTATCAATAAAACACATACAATATACAGTATAAATAAACACTCGTTCTTTACCTTAGCGTCTATGCGCTATGGTAAAGAAGCATTATTGTAATAATATTGTAAAGTGAGCAGGGGGTTCCCTGAGCCAGAAATTAATGCTCAGGGAACCCCCCCCCCCCCTGCTCCTGATCAATATTATTAAAAATACGGAAAATGCTGCGTCATTACCATAGCGGATAGCCGCTAAGGCAATGAAGGGGTTAACCCACCGTGCCCGCTTTATTGTGTGTAGTGGGGATGGGTGAGGGGGGTATTTGGCCCTTGGAGTGAGTTTAGGACTTGCGGGAGGGGGGGGGGGGGTTGCGGGTGCACTTAACCCCTTCACGACCGTAGCAGTTAATACCGCTACGGTCATGAAGGGGTTAAGCCCTCCCGCTACCCCCCCCCCCGCAAGCCCTCCCCAACCATCGTTGGGGCGAATACCCCATTCACCCACCCTCCCGCAACCCACAACAATAAAATACACACAGCAGCCGCCAAAAAATAAATAAATAAATGACAATAAATACATTTGAAATACATTTTTATTGATAGTGTAGATGTGCAGAGGGTCTCCGGAGCTGAACCGCGTTGGTTTTAGGTCTGGGGACCCCGTGCCCCCCGAGATACAGGCCCCTTTAGGGGGTGCCGGTATCCCTCTGCTCTGCTTGGTTTACAGGCCGCGATCACGTGACCGCGGCCTGTAAACCAAGCAGAGCAGAGGGATACCGGCACCCCCTAAAGGGGCCTGTATCTCGGGGGGCACGGGGTCCCCAGACCTGAAACCTGTGCGCTTCTGCTCTGGAGACCCTCTGTACATGTACACTATCAATAAAACACATACAATATACAGTATAAATAAACACTCGATCTTTACCGTAGCGTCTATGTGCTATGGTAAAGAAGCATTATTTTAATAATATTGTAAAGTGAGCAGGGGGTTCCCTGAGCCAGAAATTAATGCTCAGGGAACCCCCCCCCCCCCCTGCTCCTGATCAATATTATTAAAAATACGGAAAATGCTGCGTCATTACCATAGCGGATAGCCGCTAAGGCAATGAAGGGGTTAAGGCATAATAAACAATTAATACATTCAATACATATTTTTCACGTCTGTGTTAAAACTCCCTGCCTTCTCTCTAATCTATGTAAAACCCCCTCCCCCTATTCTCGCTTTTAAAACGCCCTGCCTTCTCTCTAATCTATGTAAAACCCCCTCCCCCTATCCCCCTATTGTGTGTGTGCGTTAAGCTTCCCTGCAAGCTATGTAAAAAAACCTCCCCCTATTGTGTGTGTGTGTTAAATCTGCCTGGCCTGTGTTTCTGAGTGCTGAGTGCTCTGCGTTTAAAGGTCCCGATCACGTGATCGCGGCCTGTAAACCAAGCAGAGCAGAGGGATACCGGCACCCCCTAAAGGGGCCTGTATCTCGGGGGGCACGGGGTCCCCAGACCTGAAACCTGTGCGCTTCAGCTCCGGAGACCCCCTGCACATGTACACTATCAATAAAAATGTATTTCAAATGTATTTATTGTCATTTATTTATTTATTTATTTATTTAGATTTATTTATTAATTGTGCTGCTGCTGCTGCAAGTCGTAAACTCACACCAAGGGCCAAACACCCCCCTCACCCCCAATAAAAAAATTCACGCACAGCAGCCCCACAATTAATAAATAAATCTAAATAAATAAATAAATAAATGCCAATAAATACATTTGAAATACATTTTTATTGATAGTGTAGATGTGTATATATATATATATATATATATATATATATATATATATATATATATATATATATATATATATACAGTATACAGTATATATACACACATGATGAACCAATAGTACAAATACATGTAGAATGGTTATCAAAATCATACTGTCCTACAGATAACGCTTCTCTATACAGACAATAATAATAATCCATTTAATAATCCTACAGTAACTTATTTTACAATATAAAACATAACATTACAATCCACACAGTACATTGCATTTACATTGTATACTGTAAATGATGCATAGCATTAAATCTATGCACCATATACAGTACTGTACATTATGCAAATGAATGTTAACAATATAATTGCAAGCTACTCTACCAGTAAATACTGTACAAACACTTCCAAACAAGTCAACTACAGTATTTTAACCAATCAAGTAAACCAAAATCAATATATACTGTAAGTACCAACCAGAAAAGACAATTTAAAACCAAACTAACCCTTACAATACCAAGGATTACATCTATCTAATTGTAAAAAACCTTATACATTATACACAGCATTGTTTAAAGCCCCCTCCCCCCTAATGTTTCTGTTAAGCAGATTACACTGAAGGGACAGAGATATAAAGGCCTAAAGCCCCTTCCCCCCCTAATGTTTGTGTTAAACAGATTAGATTGAAGGGAGAGAGATGTTTCTGTTACCAGTAAATCTCCCTCCCTGCATTGCTAACCACCCTCACCCCCTACCCACATACCGTTAACCCCCCCCCCCCCCCACCCTGGCCATGGCCCCTCCGCTTCTGCAAAACAGACACAAAAATTAAAACATACAAAGTAATGTCCCCTAACCCCTTAATCACCATAGCGGTTATTAACCGCTACAGTCATGAAGGGGTTAACCCGCCCTCACCCACCCACCACTCGGGATGCCTACATACCCTCCCACACTAACCCCCCCCACCCGTGAGGCCTAACCACCCAGTCAGTACCCACAAGTGAGGCCTACCCACATACCGTTGGGGAAACACCCCACCCCCACCCCAGTACCCACAATAAAAACAGTACAATCACCCACAATAAACAGCATTCTATTTATTAAATACATTACCCACCCCCTGTGCCCCCCCCCCCCCATAAATACAAGATTTATTCTTTTACATTCAGGGTCCATAACGCAGCCCCACGCTAGTCCCCGGTGGGCTGGCAGGGCACCTGGACAGACCTACAGTTTACCAGCAGCATTCCACAGGTTCTGGAGGCCTGCTGGTGGATCCTGCCAGCACCATGGCGCCCAGGTGGTCTCCTTGGGTCACCGTGAGCCACAATTGGGTCCCCACGGTAGGCCCAAGGATGTCTGGGAGCCCCGGGTCAAACCCACAGGTGTCTGCGGGGCCTCGGGTGGTTCCCATGGGGGTCTGGGGAACTCACGGGTGCTCACTACGGGTCCGCGGTGCCCCCACAGAAGTGGGACCACACATCATCATCCCCGCACCTACGGGTCGGAGGTGCCCCCACAGAAGTGGGACCACACATCGTCATGCCCGCAGACTACGGGTCCGCGGTGCCCCCACAGAAGTGGGACCACACATCATCATCCCCGCATGTGTCACCCGTGGAACCACCAGCCTGCTACCCTTTAGGATACCCGAGGATTCCCCGCGGGTGGTCTCCAGAGGTCCCACGCAAAACAACGGAAGTAACCCTGAATGTAAAAAAAATAAACCTGGCCTATACATTCAATACATACACCCTCCCCCCCAACACCTACAGTTCAATAATGTGCAAAATAACTATTATCCAGATATGGATAATAGATTAATTGCCCATTATTAAAAACATTAACTAGCATATACAAATAAATAAAGTACTACTGACCTCATCAATACGAAGTGTCCGATGCCAGCGCCTTCCTTCTCTTGCCCACACAAAACATAGCCAAAACCAAGGCAATACATTGCAAGTACAGTACATTCAGATATCAATTAACCCCTTAAACACCTTATCAGATAATAACCGCAAAGGTGATTAAGGGGTTAAGCCACACAGGCCCGATACCCACCCTCACCCATGAATTTGTACTGTGGCTTCATCATGCAAATATATATACTGTATATATATATATACACAGAGAGACAGAGAGAAAGAGAGAGAGAGATATATATACTGTATACAGTATATATATATACTGTATATATATATATAAATACACACACGTTATATACACACCCATGATAAACCAATATACAGTACAAACAAATGTAGAAGGGTTATCAAAAGCACTGTCCTACAACCAAACTCTTCTCCATACATACACACTAAATTAAAATAAATTTCCTTTAATATTCATAACTGATCTCTCAATCTACTGTAAATCATCACTAAACCTCTGAAAAGCCATTTAAACAACTTACATTCCAATATAAATAATGCCTAAATATCTACTGTATGCACCATATACATTCTGCAAATTACTGTAATCAACCAAGTAAACAAAACTCAATTAGCAATCATTATTTACATCCCTAAACAATTCAGACTAGATCCCGAACAATAAAATCATTAACAAATTCACGCCTAGAGCAGAACAATTAAGCCTTTGAAAAAATATATGTACCGACAAAAATACAACCTTTCCAAACCAAGCCTACCTACAGTATCCCTGACCTTCCTCAAACACACAATACAATACCAAGGAATACATCTACTGTACAGTATCTAATTTTAAAATACGTTAAACTCACAAAATAATTAAAAACACATCTAATCCAGCTTTTAAAACATCATCATTTCTTACCCTGAATGTATACTGTACAGTATATCTCTCTAGACATATATACTGTACATACAGTGGCAAGAAATGATATACCACAAAAAAAAAAAAAATACACAGGTTAAAAAACCTTTTGAAAAAATTAACAAGTTAAATAAAATACATTTCTTTACTGTAGTTCACTTACCATTACTTGCCCCCACCGACTCCCGTTGCCCAGCTTACTCACGAACCAATCCACGATCAGGAACCCATAAAATAATAAACCATTCAAAATAATAAACATTAAACTAAAAATCCAAACCAATCCACGGGTCTTCTACTTGTAATACATCTTCATCTGTATTCTTCTTTCTTCTATCTCCTTCCGGGCGGGGCAGGGCGTGGTCTTCTTTCCGTCATCGGCCACGCCCTTGTCTTTTTTCTTCTCCGGAGGTCCTTCCTCCGCGGCGTCTGGCTGCAAAATGAGACGACATAGGCTTTTAAAGACCTATGACGTCACATTTTGCGTCATGGTTCCCACGGTCCTGATTGGACCGTGAAAACCATGTGTTTTGGCCGATAATAAAAAAATGATGACGTCACTTAAAGGGAATGAAAGCACAGCCAATCAGAATGGCTTTGCTTCAATTGCCTTTAAGTTGACGTCATGAAAAGGCACATGGCCGTGCACACATGGTACTAGAGCCAATCAGAGCGTGGGAACTTTATCCCTACTCTGATTGGCTCTGGTATACCATGTGTCAGGGGCTTGGGGGAGAAAGGATGTGACGTCAATGAAAACCTGTCACGTGGTACGGTAGCCAATCAGAGCGTGGGAACTTTATCCTTATTGACGTCACATCCTTTCTCCCCCAAGCCCCTGACACATGGTATACCAGAGCCAATCAGAGTAGGGATAAAGTTCCCACGCTCTGATTGGCTCTAGTACCATGTGTGCACGGCCATGTGCCTTTTCATGACGTCAACTTAAAGGCAATTGAAGCAAAGCCATTCTGATTGGCTGTGCTTTCATTCCCTTTAAGTGACATCATCATTTTTTTATTATCGGCCAAAACACATGGTTTTCACGGTCCAATCAGGACCGTGGGAACCATGACGCAAAATGTGACATCATAGGTCTTTAAAAGCCTATGTCGTCTCATTTTGCAGCCAGACGCCGCGGAGGAAGGACCTCCGGAGAAGAAAAAAGACAAGGGCGTGGCCGATGATGGAAAGAAGACCACGCCCTGCCCCGCCCGGAAGGAGATAGAAGAAAGAAGAATACAGATGAAGATGTATTACAAGTAGAAGACCCGTGGATTGGTTTGGATTTTTAGTTTAATGTTTATTATTTTGAATGGTTTATTATTTTATGGGTTCCTGATCGTGGATTGGTTCGTGAGTAAGCTGGGCAACGGGAGTCGGTGGGGGCAAGTAATGGTAAGTGAACTACAGTAAAGAAATGTATTTTATTTAACTTGTTAATTTTTTCAAAAGGTTTTTTAACCTGTGTATTTTTTTTTTTTTTGTGGTATATCATTTCTTGCCACTGTATGTATGTATGTACAATATATATGTCTAGAGAGATATACTGTACAGTATACATTCAGGGTAAGAAATGATGATGTTTTAAAAGCTGGATTAGATGTGTTTTTAATTATTTTGTGAGTTTAAAGTATTTTAAAATTAGATACTGTAGATGTATTCCTTGGTATTGTATTGTGTGTTTGAGGAAGGTCAGGGATACTGTAGGTAGGCTTGGTTTGGAAAGGTTGTATTTTTGTCGGTACTTATATTTTTTCAAAGGCTTAATTGTTCTGCTCTAGGCGTGAATCTGTTAATGGTTTCATTGTTCATGATTGAGTGTGAAATGTTTAGAGATCTAAATAATGATTGCTAATTGATTTTTGTTTACGTTGATTAATTTGCAGAATGTATACAGTATGGTGCATAGATTTTATGCATTTTGGAATGTGACTTTTTTCATTGGTTTGTGATCATATACAGTACAGTAGATTGTGAGATCAGTTAGGATTTTTAAAGGAAATTGATTTTAATGTAGTGTCTGTATGGAGACGTGTTTGGTTGTAGGGCAGTATGCTTTTGATAACCCTTCTATATTTATTTGTACTGTATATTGGTTTATCATGGGTGTGTATATAACGTGTGTGTATATATATATATATATATATATATATATATATATATATATATATATATATACTGTATATATATCTCTCTCTCTCTCTTTCTCTCTGTCTCTCTGTATATATATATACAGTGTATATATATATATAGTTGCATGATGAAGCCACAGTACAAATTCATGGGTGAAGGGTGGGTATCGTGCCTGTGTGGCTTAACCGCTTAATTACCTTTGCGGTTATTATCCGATAAGGTGTTTAAGGGGTTAATTGATATCTGAATATAATTGCAATGTATTGGCTTGGTTTTGGCTATGTTTTGTGTGGGCAAGAGAAGGAAGGCGCTGGCGTCGGACACTTCGTATTGATGAGGTCAGTAGTACTTTATTTATTTGTATATGCTAGTTAATGTTTTTAATAATGGGCAATTAATCTATTATCCATATCTGGATAATAGTTATTTTGCACATTATTGTACTGTAGGTGTTGGGGGGGAGGGTGTATGTATTGAATGTATAGGCCAGGTTTATTTTTTTTACATTCAGGGTTACTTCCGTGGTTTTGCGTGGGACCTCTGGAGACCACCCGCGGGGAATCCTCGGGTATCCTAAAGGGTAGCAGGCTGGTGGTTCCACGGGTGACACATGCGGGGATGATGATGTGTGGTCCCACTTCTGTGGGGGCACCGCGGACCCGTAGTCTGCGGGCATGACGATGTGTTGTCCCACTTCTGTGGGGGCACCTCCGACCCGTAGGTGCGGGGATGATGATGTGTGGTCCCACTTCTGTGGGGGCACCGCGGACCCGTAGTGAGCACCCGTGAGTTCCCCAGACCCCCATGGGAACCACCCGAGGCCCCGCAGACACCTGTGGGTTTGACCCGGGGCTCCCAGACATCCTTGGGCCTACCGTGTGGACCCAATTGTGGCTCACGGTGACCCAAGGAGACCACCTGGGCGCCATGGTGCTGGCAGGATCCACCAGCAGGCCTCCAGAACCTGTGGAATGCTGCTGGTAAACTGTAGGTCTGTCCAGGTGCCCTGCCAGCCCACCGGGGACTAGCGTGGGGCTGCGTTATGGACCCTGAATGTAAAAGAATAAATCTTGTATTTATGGGGGGGGGCACAGGGGGTGGGTAATGTATTTAATAAATAGAATGCTGTTTATTGTGGGTGATTGTACTGTTTTTATTGTGGGTACTGGGGTGGGGGTGGGGTGTTTCCCCAACGGTATGTGGGTAGGCCTCCCTTGTGGGTAGTTAGTGGATGAGGGTTGAGGGTGGTTAGGCCTCACGGGGTGGGGGGTTAGAGTGGGAGGGTATGTACAGTAGGCGTCCCGAGTGGTGGGTGAGGGCGGGTTAACCCCTTCATGACTGTAGCGGTTAATAACCGCCATGGTGATTAAGGGGTTAGGGGACATTACTTTGAAAGTGTTATTTTTTTTCTCTGTTTTACTGTACAGCAGCGGAGGTTGCCATGGGTAGTGGGTAGTGTATTGAATGTATTTATTGGTTATTATGCCTTAACCCCTTCATTACCTTAGCGGCTATACGCTATGCTAATGAAGCCTCGTTTCTGAACTTTTAATAATATTGTGCAGGAGCAGGGGTTCCCCTGAGATTAGATTTCTGTCTCAGGGAACCCCCTGCTCACTGTACAATATTATTAAAAAGACAGAAATGCTGCTTCTTTACCATAGCGCATAGCCGCTAAGCTAAAGAATGATTCTTTAATGATGTGTGTGTTTTATTCACAGTGTACATGTGCAGGGGGTCTCCGGAGCTGAAGCGCACAGGTTTCAGGTCTGGGGACCCCGTGCCCCCCGAGAAACAGGCCCCTTTAGGGAGTGCCGGTGTCCCTCTGCTCTGCTTGGTTTACAGGCCGCGGTCACGTGATCGGGGAATTCAACGCAGAGGGATACCGGCACCCCCTAAAGGGGCCTGTATCTCGGGGGGCACGGGGTCCCCCGACCTGAAACCAGTGCGGTTCAGCTCCAGAGACCCCCTGCACATCTACACTATAAATAAAAATGTATTTCAAATGTATTTATTTGTATTTATTTATTTATTTATTGCGGGGATGCTGTGTGTGATTATTTTTTATTGTGTTTAGCGGGGGTGGGTGACGGGGTTTATAAATGTGAGTTTATAAGTAAAATAAAGAATATTATTTATAGGGGCCTTAGAACAGAAGTTCCCACGCCAATTGCGCGCTCATTGCGCTTTTGTTACAATGTTGCTGGTCTTGCGGGTTTGCAGTCTGGCAGCAAAAAGCAGTTTGTACAGTAGTACTGAGTGTGAGATAAATTAACCAGTTCTTTTATTGCTGAAGTCGCCACCAAAAACTTTTATTTACAAATACAGTACAAAAACCGTGCAACACACAACAACATTCAGTTTCCTTTGTTTAAGTACAGCAGGTACTATAGGGTAAAACATGTACTGTACAGTACAGCACAATATTACAGTATGGTCTCACTGAAAGTCCTCCCCATTTTCCAGCCATGGCCGATTCCTTGCATGGCGCAAAACGCCATTAATGCAGTCTCTAACGCCTCTCATTACAGGATCTGTAACAGGGTAATAGCGCTGCATTTCTTACACAATCTTTTTCCTTAAATTGGCAGGAAGGGCATTTTTTTGGCGATTCCCATCATAGTTCACTTTGAACACCCACTCGCAGTACAATGTGTAGGGAACATGGTGTTTAAATATGATCAAGGCATACTTGTGTGGTATACCAGCACTCCTCACCCTATTCTTCTCCCTCAGTGCCGGTGGCAGATCGCACAGGGAGATGTCGGGCACTGTTTGTATGCGAGCGGGTGTAGGAAGTCTTTTGGGAGCGGGTGTACTTGAGGCGATGGGCAATGGTAGGGTGTCTGGGAGGAAGCTTTCCTCCGGTAGTGGTCGCCGGGTTGTCTCCTGGCGTGGTCTTGACGGGGTTGTCATGTCCTCCTCAATAGCATAGTACACTGTATCTTCTGGTGGAGGGGGTGTGCTTGGTGATGGAAGGGGGTCGAAGGTACCATGCATCACATCCATGTCACCCCCCTGCTCCAGCGTCGGGGAAACAGGGGCATTAACACCGAGCAAATAATGTATGCCCGCTATGTCTGCCTCTATCTTGTGCATCCGTTGATCCAGCCGCTGCTCCATTTGTAGCATCCCTTGCTCCATATGTAGCACCGACTCCAGAAGCAGATCTAGCTTTGCCAGCACACTAGAATTCCCGGGGAGATCCACACTTAGCCCATTCAGGATCCGGTCCAACGAGCTGCTTGTGCATGGCATCTGGAGATCTGGGGGGATGGGTGCAACGGAGGATGAGATGGGGGTTCCCTGGAGAGAAGCGGCATCGATGGAGAGTGGAAGAGGTGACCTGGGGATGCCCGGTACAGGAGAAACTGCAGCGTGGTGGAAGAGGGATGGAGAAGGTGACCGCTGGATTTCCGGGAGAGAAGCAGAGTCGTCCAAGAGCAAAGGAGACAGTGACCCGTTGATTTCAGAGGCAGCAGCATCTTCAGATGGAACCGGAGAAGATGGGGGTGGAGAAGCCGGGCTGAAGATTTCCGGGACAGCTACAGCAGAGTCGTCGAAGCTTATGGGAAGTGGTCTTTGGCTTGGAAACGGTAACTGCCTTTCTCTTTTTCAGTGTGGCAGGCACAGCAGAGGTGAGATGATTCTTTCGTCCATAGAACCGGGGCTGCTCCATGTAAGCGGGAGGCACAATGCAGTATCTGGACAATGGCTCAGATAAAGATCAGCAAGTGGTGGGCTATGCAACGTGTACAACCTTTTATGCATGGCGGCCAGGTACAGGTGTTGAAAGTGGGTGGTCTGTTATGTGAGTCATTAACATATAAATATACCATCCATTTTGTGGATTCACTGCACATTGAATACACATCGACTAAACATCGAATACACATTCTTGTGTTTGTATTTCTTTCTACAGTACTCGCAGCAATGCCTGTTAAGAAGATTTCAAAGGATCTCAGCATGAGAATGAAGGAGATGTACACGAGCGGAAAACGAATTGCAGATATCCAGCGCTGGTTAACTGCTTCTGGCCTCGTTGTGCCATCAAGCACCGTGTGCTATCATGCACAAGGAAAAAACAGAGACCGCAAAAAGGCACCAAAGATAACAAATGCGTAAGTATACTGTATTTATAAAACTTAACCAAAAAAAATATAGAAAACTGTAGTGTACATCTACAGTATACCGTATTTATATAGTATATTTATTATATTACAACAGTATATACTGTAGTGTACTGTATGTGTGGTCAATTTATATTTTTTGTGCAGCAGTATACACTTTTGGTATATTGCAATTCATCTGACAACGAATATACAGTATATGATGTGTATTTATTATGATATAACAACAATATACCGTATTTATATAGTATATTTATTATATTACAACAGTATATACTGTAGTGTACTGTATGTGTGGTCAATTTATATTTTTTGTGCAGCAGTATACACTTTTGGTATATTGCAATTCATCTGACAACGAATATACAGTATATGATGTGTATTTATTATGATATAACAACAGTATACCGTATTTATATAGTATATTTATTATATTACAACAGTATATACTGTAGTGTACTGTATGTGTGGTCAATTTATATTTTTTGTGCAGCAGTATACACTTTTGGTATATTGCAATTCATCTGACAACGAATATACAGTATATGATGTGTATTTATTATGATATAACAACAATATACCGTATTTATATAGTATATTTATTATATTACAACAGTATATACTGTAGTGTACTGTATGTGTGGTCAATTTATATTTTTTGTGCAGCAGTATACACTTTTGGTATATTGCAATTCATCTGACAACGAATATACAGTATATGATGTGTATTTATTATGATATAACAACAATATACCGTATTTATATAGTATATTTATTATATTACAACAGTATATACTGTAGTGTACTGTATGTGTGGTCAATTTATATTTTTTGTGCAGCAGTATACACTTTTGGTATATTGCAATTCATCGGACAACGAATATACAGTATATGATGTGTATTTATTATGATATAACAACAGTATACCGTATTTATATAGTATATTTATTATATACAACAGTATATACTGTAGTGAGATACTAAATGTGTATCGAGAGTGATACACCAAAGAATCCCCTTTAGATAGGCGCACTGCAGACCTGAAAATAAAGACGGTCAGGGGTAGGATGTGGTGTGTATAAATAAAAAACTTTATTAAATATTTGTGTATAAATAAAAACTTTATTGAATATTAGTGTAATAGTGTACACAAAACAGTATATAGTGCTGTACTATACACTGACTAATAATAGACTGCTGTTGGTCTATGTCAACCTCCGTCAAGCGTCTCACTGTGCTCCCATTAGTTCTGTCTCCCTTGAAGTGTGAAAATCTTGGCAGATGCTCTAAATGTCAATAATCTAGATGGGTTATTGTAACCCTATGACATATTGGTAGGTATAGGCTCTACCGAGACTAACAGAGAAGTTCACGCAGCACATCAACGTAATGCGCACACTGCGCATGCGTCATGTAAGTTAAAACAGTAGAGTCTGTTTATATGCGAGTTGCGCATGCGCCGGGGCAGTGCGTGAAGTAAATGTTTGGACGGCCCGTATAAGGTTGGTAACGGGTAAAGGGAGTACTGGGTGTCGAGGAAATGTTCAATAGTGATTACACATAGTGACACACAGAGCGTTGTGCCTATGGATCACTATAGATCGTAGTTTGATATGAACCCAGTATATATGCGTATTCTTTGTACATTGGTGCGTTCATGTGTCAAAGTTTGTGCTGTATCTGGTATAGTGTGCGTCTCAAACGGGCGTAGGTACGAGGATGCTGTGCACCTTTAGTAGCAGGAGTAGTGAAAAATAGTAAACGCAGGTCTGGGCTGCTTGGTAATATTTTCAACGGGGTTTTTTGGTGCCCATGTGACCGCAGAGCTGCTCACTCGTAAACTGCTGCAATTGAGAAATGGTATAGCACACGAGACCTAGGTAGTCAGAGCAGCTGTGTCTATACAGGGCTGCATGGAAAAAAACATGCACGGTAGTATTTAAAGCAGGCAGGCTATTTTGATAGTGAATAGCAAGTGCTGCCCTGTAGCAGCACTGACACCTCTTTAAATGGGTGTATCAAATGAAAGTTAGACACAGGTCAGCGCACTAGAGGAGCTAGTAGAGATAGCTGGCGTGGTAAGGTATGAATCATACAGCTAAAGACCCGACATGCTGCATGTTTCGTCACTTCCTGTGACTTCATCCGGGGTGGGCGTTGCTTGGTTCCCGGTCGCTTCTTTATACCCTGTAGTTGCCATAGCGATCATGGGACGCCAAATGCTGTAGGGTGGTGATGCATGAGTACTGCATCCTAAACTGACCTAAGTTATTGTATGTAATACAAGTAAGAATTAACTTTGCTGGATTTCAAAAAATTGGGTTGGTGGTGACAACACTAAAATGAGTTGAAATGTGACTGTGATCTGACGTAGGTTCATAGGAAAGAGTTAAAGACAAAACCTTCGTTTAAGCCAGATGGATAGTGGGTATTGAGCAGATAAATCCACCTGGCCTCCCGTTGCAGGAGTTTCTTATCCCAATTCCCCCTGCGAATGCTGGGGGGAACATGGTCTATGCCTTGAAAGTTAAGCGTATCAAGTTTCCCTGCATGGTGGTCCCTAACATGACGGGAGACCGGGGTGTCCAAAGCATTCCTGATAGATCCTATATGTTCCAGGATGCGTCTCCGGAGTTCTCGCTTTGTCTTGCCAACATACTTTTTTCCACATAGACAAGTTATCAAATAGATAATTCCACTGCTCTTGCAGTTGATAAACTGTTTTATGGTGTATGTTTTATTGTTGTCAGTATTTGTAAAGGTCTTGCTTTCCTTAACATAGCCACAAGCTTTGCAGTGATGGCACTTATATGATCCTTTGACGCTCAACCAAGTTGTACTTTTTCTGTTGTTTCCCAGCGTAAAGTGGCTGTGCACCAACAAATCTTTAATATTTGGTGCCCTTCTCCAGACAATTGATGGATGGCTTCTAAGTACCTTCTTCAGATCTTCGTCGTTCGTCAGGATAGGCCAATGCTTGGTAAGTATCCTGTGGATATCTCTCCACTGATTGTGGTAAGTGGCTATGCATCTGATCTCACTCATTTTCTTGCTGTCATCCGGTGATGGAGATTTTAGTAAATCAATACGTGGTGTGTTGATTGCACGATGATACGCCGTCTTGAGTTGGCGATTAGAGTATCCCCTAGCTAGGAAGTTATCCCGCATTTTTGTGCTTTCTTCTTTAAATGCCATGATATCTGTGCAGTTGCGTCTGATGCGCAAGAATTGTCCTGTGGGGATACCTCGTATGAGGGGTTGAGGATGAAAACTGTCGGCTCTAAGGTAACTATTAGTGGCAGTCTCTTTCTTGTGGTTCGTTGTGGAGAGATAACCATCCTCATTGATAGTGATTCTTAAGTCCAAAAAAGTAATGCTGTTAGGGCTACTTTCCGATGTCAACTTAAGGTTGTGTTCGTTGAGGTTAAGTATTTTCAGAAAGATTTCCAAATCATTCCTTATGCCCTTCCAAAGTAGTAGGATATCGTCTATGTAGCGTAGCCACAAATCTATGTGTTCTGTGTACATAGACATTCCTTCTGAAAAGACACTGATGGCCTCCCACCAGCCTAGGTATAGATTGGCGTAGGTGGGGGCACATGTTGTACCCATGGCTGTTCCTTGGATTTGTAAATAATATTTGGAATCAAATAAAAAGTAATTGTGTTCCAATACAAACTCTAAAAGCTCGACAATGAAGGCATTATGTTCAGTGTATACACAGCTACGTGATGATAAAAAGTATGCTACCGCCATGAGACCGAACTCGTGTTTTATGCTGGTATACAGTGACTCCACATCGAAGCTTACCAGCAAAGTACCCTGCGTGACTTGTATTCCTTCAAGTCTGTTAAGGACATCCTTGGTGTCCTGGACGAAGGAAGGTAGTGATGTAACAAATCCTCTGAGTACTTTGTCTATATATATACTGATAGGTTCGGTAAGTGAGCCGATGCCCGCTACTATAGGTCGTCCAGGTGGTTTTTTAATGTTTTTATGGACCTTAGGGATGGTATAAAAAGTTGCTATAGTAGGGTCTTTTTGCATCATGAAGTCATGTTCGTTTTTTGATATAACTTTCATCTCCAAACCTTTACGTAATATATTGCCCAAAGTTTTTTGAAATGGTACTGTTGGGTCACCAGAGAGAGTCCTGTAGCATTTTTTATCCTTGAGCAATCTCAAGTTTTCCCTTCTGTAGTCCTCTGTTTTTTGTATCACTAAATTTCCTCCCTTGTCGGCCGGCTTTATAGTGATTTCCTTTAAATCTTTTATTTCTTTTAGTGCCTTTTGTTCTTCTTGGTTCAAATTACTCTGTATCTTGGTCTCTTTCAGGGATTCCAAATCCTTAGTAACCAAGTTAAGGAATGTAGAGATGTTGGCGCAGCTGTCCTGGTGCGGTGTAAATCGGCTTTTAGGTTTCAGTGTTGTGTGGGGTCCATCTCCAGGATCTTTGTCCCCATCTTCCAGGAGGTTGATCAAGTTGACTAGATGTTCTTTATCTTGGGTTTGCAGAAATTCTTCATATAGATTAGGTATCGCATTTCTTCCTCGTCTCTTGAAGAATTTGTGCAGGAGCATTTTGCGTGCGAAGAGGTTTATATCTTTAATGGTCTCAAAAAGGTCAAATTTATTGGAGGGAACGTAGGATAAACCTTTTTCTAGGAGGCTGAGTTGAGCCTCCGTAAGGGTTATTTCAGAGAGATTTATGATTTCACTCTTGTTGTTACATAGGTTCTCCCTGTTTAGTGTCTTCTTTTTCTCTGCCTCCTGTATCCTGACCATCTTCCTCTTCCTCTTCCTCTCCAATACCCCTACTCTTCTAGTCTTTCTGGGCCATAATCTATTGCCTCCTGGGCCTGGCCTAAAAAATGTTCAGGGTTGTGACTCTCCCCTTGTGCCGGGGTTTTATACCTTTGTGATTTTGATCTCGTTGTTATCCTGTTTTGATATCCACTACTGTCTTCAGTCTCTGACATTTCCCAGTCAGTGGACGAGTCACTATGATCCTGTATTTTGGCCCTTTCGGCTTGGAAATGGTGCTTATAAATTTTGCCACTCTTGTAATCCCCACTATCTCTCAGGAATTTTACGCGCTTGCGTTCTTTAATTCCTTTCACATAGTTGTCAGTGGTTTTCTGAAGGATGTTTTCATACTTCTCAAACTGGGGTGATTCCTTCCATTGGACTGCCTCCTTTTTGTTTCTCTCTATGTCAATGTTAACCTTTTTGATTCAGCCAGTTCGTTCTCAACTAATAGAATCATTAAATCATGTGAACATTTTGTTATGGTCTCATCCCATTTTTTAATGAATGTCTCCTGTAAATTATGGTATGATGGAGAGAGATTAACTCTCAAACCCCTCGGTATCATCTTACTTTTTTGATATTTTTGGAGGCTGCACACCTCCCACCATAGGCGTGATTGTTTCTTATAAAGATGTTCTAGGTTTTGAAAATACGTCCTGATGTTACTAACGGTGGGTTCTTCTCTAGACATTGGGTTTATTGAAAAAATGTTTTCTGAGTCAGCCTCCCAATCGTTGAAATCCATAGTGCGTGAAAGAAAACCTGCCATTTGTGATGATTGTCTCAGGTTTATAATAAGTGTAGCTGAAAGAGGGGAGCTGAGGTGAAAAACAGGTAGAGAAACCAGTTGGTGAAGGGAGAAATATAGAAAGGGACCTCGCTCAGACCCCTAGAAGGTAGAGGCGTGCTGCCTGGGGATGGGCTAGATAGATACTAAATGTGTATCGAGAGTGATACACCAAAGAATCCCCTTTAGATAGGCGCACTGCAGACCTGAAAATAAAGACGGTCAGGGGTAGGATGTGGTGTGTATAAATAAAAAACTTTATTAAATATTTGTGTATAAATAAAAACTTTATTGAATATTAGTGTAATAGTGTACACAAAACAGTATATAGTGCTGTACTATACACTGACTAATAATAGACTGCTGTTGGTCTATGTCAACCTCTGTCAAGCGTCTCACTGTGCTCCCATTAGTTCTGTCTCCCTTGAAGTGTGAAAATCTTGGCAGATGCTCTAAATGTCAATAATCTAGATGGGTTATTGTAACCCTATGACATATTGGTAGGTATAGGCTCTACCGAGACTAACAGAGAAGTTCACGCAGCACATCAACGTAATGCGCACACTGCGCATGCGTCATGTAAGTTAAAACAGTAGAGTCTGTTTATATGCGAGTTGCGCATGCGCCGGGGCAGTGCGTGAAGTAAATGTTTGGACGGCCCGTATAAGGTTGGTAACGGGTAAAGGGAGTACTGGGTGTCGAGGAAATGTTCAATAGTGATTACACATAGTGACACACAGAGCGTTGTGCCTATGGATCACTATAGATCGTAGTTTGATATGAACCCAGTATATATGCGTATTCTTTGTACATTGGTGCGTTCATGTGTCAAAGTTTGTGCTGTATCTGGTATAGTGTGCGTCTCAAACGGGCGTAGGTACGAGGATGCTGTGCACCTTTAGTAGCAGGAGTAGTGAAAAATAGTAAACGCAGGTCTGGGCTGCTTGGTAATATTTTCAACGGGGTTTTTTGGTGCCCATGTGACCGCAGAGCTGCTCACTCGTAAACTGCTGCAATTGAGAAATGGTATAGCACACGAGACCTAGGTAGTCAGAGCAGCTGTGTCTATACAGGGCTGCATGGAAAAAACATGCACGGTAGTATTTAAAGCAGGCAGGCTATTTTGATAGTGAATAGCAAGTGCTGCCCTGTAGCAGCACTGACACCTCTTTAAATGGGTGTATCAAATGAAAGTTAGACACAGGTCAGCGCACTAGAGGAGCTAGTAGAGATAGCTGGCGTGGTAAGGTATGAATCATACAGCTAAAGACCCGACATGCTGCATGTTTCGTCACTTCCTGTGACTTCATCCGGGGTGGGCGTTGCTTGGTTCCCGGTCGCTTCTTTATACCCTGTAGTTGCCATAGCGATCATGGGACGCCAAATGCTGTAGGGTGGTGATGCATGAGTACTGCATCCTAAACTGACCTAAGTTATTGTATGTAATACAAGTAAGAATTAACTTTGCTGGATTTCAAAAAATTGGGTTGGTGGTGACAACACTAAAATGAGTTGAAATGTGACTGTGATCTGACATAGGTTCATAGGAAAGAGTTAAAGACAAAACCTTCGTTTAAGCCAGATGGATAGTGGGTATTGAGCAGATAAATCCACCTGGCCTCCCGTTGCAGGAGTTTCTTATCCCAATTCCCCCTGCGAATGCTGGGGGGAACATGGTCTATGCCTTGAAAGTTAAGCGTATCAAGTTTCCCTGCATGGTGGTCCCTAACATGACGGGAGACCGGGGTGTCCAAAGCATTCCTGATAGATCCTATATGTTCCAGGATGCGTCTCCGGAGTTCTCGCTTTGTCTTGCCAACATACTTTTTTCCACATAGACAAGTTATCAAATAGATAATTCCACTGCTCTTGCAGTTGATAAACTGTTTTATGGTGTATGTTTTATTGTTGTCAGTATTTGTAAAGGTCTTGCTTTCCTTAACATAGCCACAAGCTTTGCAGTGATGGCACTTATATGATCCTTTGACGCTCAACCAAGTTGTACTTTTTCTGTTGTTTCCCAGCGTAAAGTGGCTGTGCACCAACAAATCTTTAATATTTGGTGCCCTTCTCCAGACAATTGATGGATGGCTTCTAAGTACCTTCTTCAGATCTTCGTCGTTCGTCAGGATAGGCCAATGCTTGGTAAGTATCCTGTGGATATCTCTCCACTGATTGTGGTAAGTGGCTATGCATCTGATCTCACTCATTTTCTTGCTGTCATCCGGTGATGGAGATTTTAGTAAATCAATACGTGGTGTGTTGATTGCACGATGATACGCCGTCTTGAGTTGGCGATTAGAGTATCCCCTAGCTAGGAAGTTATCCCGCATTTTTGTGCTTTCTTCTTTAAATGCCATGATATCTGTGCAGTTGCGTCTGATGCGCAAGAATTGTCCTGTGGGGATACCTCGTATGAGGGGTTGAGGATGAAAACTGTCGGCTCTAAGGTAACTATTAGTGGCAGTCTCTTTCTTGTGGTTCGTTGTGGAGAGATAACCATCCTCATTGATAGTGATTCTTAAGTCCAAAAAAGTAATGCTGTTAGGGCTACTTTCCGATGTCAACTTAAGGTTGTGTTCGTTGAGGTTAAGTATTTTCAGAAAGATTTCCAAATCATTCCTTGTGCCCTTCCAAAGTAGTAGGATATCGTCTATGTAGCGTAGCCACAAATCTATGTGTTCTGTGTACATAGACATTCCTTCTGAAAAGACACTGATGGCCTCCCACCAGCCTAGGTATAGATTGGCGTAGGTGGGGGCACATGTTGTACCCATGGCTGTTCCTTGGATTTGTAAATAATATTTGGAATCAAATAAAAAGTAATTGTGTTCCAATACAAACTCTAAAAGCTCGACAATGAAGGCATTATGTTCAGTGTATACACAGCTACGTGATGATAAAAAGTATGCTACCGCCATGAGACCGAACTCGTGTTTTATGCTGGTATACAGTGACTCCACATCGAAGCTTACCAGCAAAGTACCCTGCGTGACTTGTATTCCTTCAAGTCTGTTAAGGACATCCTTGGTGTCCTGGACGAAGGAAGGTAGTGATGTAACAAATCCTCTGAGTACTTTGTCTATATATATACTGATAGGTTCGGTAAGTGAGCCGATGCCCGCTACTATAGGTCGTCCAGGTGGTTTTTTAATGTTTTTATGGACCTTAGGGATGGTATAAAAAGTTGCTATAGTAGGGTCTTTTTGCATCATGAAGTCATGTTTGTTTTTTGATATAACTTTCATCTCCAAACCTTTATGTAATATATTGCCCAAAGTTTTTTGAAATGGTACTGTTGGGTCACCAGAGAGAGTCCTGTAGCATTTTTTATCCTTGAGCAATCTCAAGTTTTCCCTTCTGTAGTCCTCTGTTTTTTGTATCACTAAATTTCCTCCCTTGTCGGCCGGCTTTATAGTGATTTCCTTTAAATCTTTTATTTCTTTTAGTGCCTTTTGTTCTTCTTGGTTCAAATTACTCTGTATCTTGGTCTCTTTCAGGAATTCCAAATCCTTAGTAACCAAGTTAAGGAATGTAGAGATGTTGGCGCAGCTGTCCTGGTGCGGTGTAAATCGGCTTTTAGGTTTCAGTGTTGTGTGGGGTCCATCTCCAGGATCTTTGTCCCCATCTTCCAGGAGGTTGATTAAGTTGACTAGATGTTCTTTATCTTGGGTTTGCAGAAATTCTTCATATAGATTAGGTATCGCATTTCTTCCTCGTCTCTTGAAGAATTTGTGCAGGAGCATTTTGCGTGCGAAGAGGTTTATATCTTTAATGGTCTCAAAAAGGTCAAATTTATTGGAGGGAACGTAGGATAAACCTTTTTCTAGGAGGCTGAGTTGAGCCTCCGTAAGGGTTATTTCAGAGAGATTTATGATTTCACTCTTGTTGTTACATAGGTTCTCCCTGTTTAGTGTCTTCTTTTTCTCTGCCTCCTGTATCCTGACCATCTTCCTCTTCCTCTTCCTCTCCAATACCCCTCCTCTTCTAGTCTTTCTGGGCCATAATCTATTGCCTCCTGGGCCTGGCCTAAAAAATGTTCAGGGTTGTGACTCTCCCCTTGTGCCGGGGTTTTATCCCTTTGTGATTTTGATCTCGTTGTTATCCTGTTTTGATATCCACTACTGTCTTCAGTCTCTGACATTTCCCAGTCAGTGGACGAGTCACTATGATCCTGTATTTTGGCCCTTTCGGCTTGGAAATGGTGCTTATAAATTTTGCCACTCTTGTAATCCCCACTATCTCTCAGGAATTTTACGCGCTTGCGTTCTTTAATTCCTTTCACATAGTTGTCAGTGGTTTTCTGAAGGATGTTTTCATACTTCTCAAACTGGGGTGATTCCTTCCATTGGACTGCCTCCTTTTTGTTTCTCTCTATGTCAATGTTAACCTTTTTGAGTTCAGCCAGTTCGTTCTCAACTAATAGAATCATTAAATCATGTGAACATTTTGTTATGGTCTCATCCCATTTTTTAATGAATGTCTCCTGTAAATTATGGTATGATGGAGAGAGATTAACTCTCAAACCCCTCGGTATCATCTTACTTTTTTGATATTTTTGGAGGCTGCACACCTCCCACCATAGGCGTGATTGTTTCTTATAAAGATGTTCTAGGTTTTGAAAATACGTCCTGATGTTACTAACGGTGGGTTCTTCTCTAGACATTGGGTTTATTGAAAAAATGTTTTCTGAGTCAGCCTCCCAATCGTTGAAATCCATAGTGCGTGAAAGAAAACCTGCCATTTGTGATGATTGTCTCAGGTTTATAATAAGTGTAGCTGAAAGAGGGGAGCTGAGGTGAAAAACAGGTAGAGAAACCAGTTGGTGAAGGGAGAAATATAGAAAGGGACCTCGCTCAGACCCCTAGAAGGTAGAGGCGTGCTGCCTGGGGATGGGCTAGATAGATACTAAATGTGTATCGAGAGTGATACACCAAAGAATCCCCTTTAGATAGGCGCACTGCAGACCTGAAAATAAAGACGGTCAGGGGTAGGATGTGGTGTGTATAAATAAAAAACTTTATTAAATATTTGTGTATAAATAAAAACTTTATTGAATATTAGTGTAATAGTGTACACAAAACAGTATATAGTGCTGTACTATACACTGACTAATAATAGACTGCTGTTGGTCTATGTCAACCTCCGTCAAGCGTCTCACTGTGCTCCCATTAGTTCTGTCTCCCTTGAAGTGTGAAAATCTTGGCAGATGCTCTAAATGTCAATAATCTAGATGGGTTATTGTAACCCTATGACATATTGGTAGGTATAGGCTCTACCGAGACTAACAGAGAAGTTCACGCAGCACATCAACGTAATGCGCACACTGCGCATGCGTCATGTAAGTTAAAACAGTAGAGTCTGTTTATATGCGAGTTGCGCATGCGCCGGGGCAGTGCGTGAAGTAAATGTTTGGACGGCCCGTATAAGGTTGGTAACGGGTAAAGGGAGTACTGGGTGTCGAGGAAATGTTCAATAGTGATTACACATAGTGACACACAGAGCGTTGTGCCTATGGATCACTATAGATCGTAGTTTGATATGAACCCAGTATATATGCGTATTCTTTGTACATTGGTGCGTTCATGTGTCAAAGTTTGTGCTGTATCTGGTATAGTGTGCGTCTCAAACGGGCGTAGGTACGAGGATGCTGTGCACCTTTAGTAGCAGGAGTAGTGAAAAATAGTAAACGCAGGTCTGGGCTGCTTGGTAATATTTTCAACGGGGTTTTTTGGTGCCCATGTGACCGCAGAGCTGCTCACTCGTAAACTGCTGCAATTGAGAAATGGTATAGCACACGAGACCTAGGTAGTCAGAGCAGCTGTGTCTATACAGGGCTGCATGGAAAAAACATGCACGGTAGTATTTAAAGCAGGCAGGCTATTTTGATAGTGAATAGCAAGTGCTGCCCTGTAGCAGCACTGACACCTCTTTAAATGGGTGTATCAAATGAAAGTTAGACACAGGTCAGCGCACTAGAGGAGCTAGTAGAGATAGCTGGCGTGGTAAGGTATGAATCATACAGCTAAAGACCCGACATGCTGCATGTTTCGTCACTTCCTGTGACTTCATCCGGGGTGGGCGTTGCTTGGTTCCCGGTCGCTTCTTTATACCCTGTAGTTGCCATAGCGATCATGGGACGCCAAATGCTGTAGGGTGGTGATGCATGAGTACTGCATCCTAAACTGACCTAAGTTATTGTATGTAATACAAGTAAGAATTAACTTTGCTGGATTTCAAAAAATTGGGTTGGTGGTGACAACACTAAAATGAGTTGAAATGTGACTGTGATCTGACATAGGTTCATAGGAAAGAGTTAAAGACAAAACCTTCGTTTAAGCCAGATGGATAGTGGGTATTGAGCAGATAAATCCACCTGGCCTCCCGTTGCAGGAGTTTCTTATCCCAATTCCCCCTGCGAATGCTGGGGGGAACATGGTCTATGCCTTGAAAGTTAAGCGTATCAAGTTTCCCTGCATGGTGGTCCCTAACATGACGGGAGACCGGGGTGTCCAAAGCATTCCTGATAGATCCTATATGTTCCAGGATGCGTCTCCGGAGTTCTCGCTTTGTCTTGCCAACATAATTTTTTCCACATAGACAAGTTATCAAATAGATAATTCCACTGCTCTTGCAGTTGATAAACTGTTTTATCCTTTGACGCTCAACCAAGTTGTACTTTTTCTGTTGTTTCCCAGCGTAAAGTGGCTGTGCACCAACAAATCTTTAATATTTGGTGCCCTTCTCCAGACAATTGATGTACTGTATGTGTGGTCAATTTATATTTTTTGTGCAGCAGTATACACTTTTGGTATATTGCAATTCATCTGACAACGGAATATACAGTATACAGTATGATGTGTATTTATTATGATATAATAACAGTATATTTATATAGTATATTTATATTACAACAGTACTGTATACTGTATATTTTGTCTATTTATATTTATAGTACAGCAGTATACATTTTTTGTATATTTATATTTACTGTATATTACAACATTACATGTACAGTATACAGTATACATTTTATATTGCTGCATATTAATAACACAATATAATTTCTTTGCATTGTAGGGAGACTACTCTTCTGGTGGACAGAATAAGTGAGGAGAATGATGAGAGGAGCGCATTAAGGGTAAAAAACACTCTTCAGGAAAACCACAATCTGACTGTATCCGAGAGCAGCATAAAGAAGATGAGACGCAGAATTGGATGGAAATATGGACGTGTGAGGTTAGTAGTGGACAGTACAGGAGGTACTGTACTGTAAAGTAAAAGTGTTGTTTTGCAAACTGTACTGCGCTGTGACGCTAACATTTTTTATTCATTGTCATTACAGAGCGTACCCCATGATACGGGACGCAAACAAAATCAAAAGAGTGCTCCAGGCCCAGGCATGGATCGACAGCGGTGAGACTTTCCAGGATTGCATCTTCACTGATGAGTCTACTGTGTCGCTGGAGAGATTTGCAAGATTTGCGTTCCACAAAAAAGGCCGCATAACTTTGAAGCCGCGGCCAAAACACCCTGTGAAGCTGCATGTGTGGGGTGCCATCTCTAGGCGTGGACCGGGATGCATTGTCGTCTTTGAAGGTACAATTTCTCAAATATAATGCCGCCTAATGCACTGTACTTGACTAGTGTTGCCTTACCGTATGCACTGTACTGTACTATTGAGCACTTTTCTTTTCTTGCTATAGGAATCATGAATAAAGATTTCTTCCAAGACAACATTGTGCCCGTGATAGTGCGATACATCACACAAGACTTTCCCAATGGTCATCGCTTTTACCAGGACAATGATCCCAAGCACACCGCGTCGACGGCGCATATCCTTGAGCGCGGCATCAACTGGGTGAAGACGCCAGCGGAGTAAGTGCAGTAGACCGTGTCCCATTTATGTTCCCCACTGTTTGTACTGTGTACTGTATCTCTTAAACTAATTGTCCTTTCTTTCCAATCACAGATCGCCAGACTTGAATCCGATCGAAATGGTCTGGCATCAGCTGAAGGACCACATCCGTAAAGTGGCGAAACCCTCCAAGAAGGACGAGTTGTATAAAGCCATAATGAGTTTTTGGAACGATGTACTCACCGAGGAACGATGCAATAAATATATAGACCATATTGCCACTGTGTTGCCCATTGTCATCGCGCGCAATGGACAAGCATCAGGAAAGTAGTACAGTGCTGTAGTATTGTACAGTAGGTACAGTATGATACAGGTAAGTATGGCACAGATTTTAGCTTTCCCAATAGTCAGAGTATACAGTAGTTCCAGTATACAGTACAGTAGACTAGTTTGACATACTACAGTAACTGCCTACTAACTGCTCCATTTTTTTCTTTCCAGAGAAAGCTGCACCAGCCACCTACTGTACAGTAGTTCTACCATAATACAGTACGCACATACAGTACAGTACAGTAACTGAAAAAAATGTTTTTTTTTTCTTGTCGTTCCAGGAAAAAGGGTGCACCAGGGGGGAGGGGGGGCCTTGTGTTCGTCAAATCTGCTTGTGCAGTCAAATGTACAGTATATAAACAGCAGTAATGATGTACACAAAACCTCTCCTCTCTCAATGAACTACTGTACCGCAGACACAATGAGGATACTGTTACAGTATGAAGGGAAAAAGAACAGGATGGGTTATTTAACATTACAGTATACTGTGCAATATTTATACTGTATATTTATATATACTGTATTTTTATTCTAAAGGTATTCGAGAATGTACTCTACTGTATGAGGACCTGGTGACTTTCAACCCTCTCAGACCCACAGAAAGGATTATTTAACATCACTGTATATTTATCCTGTATATTTTCAGTAATTTAGAAGCAGTGGCTGTTCTGAACAGCCCAGGGCCAGATTAACAAAACAATGGCTTGGATTGGATTAGCCAGACGATTGATGCTTGGCCAGGGAGGGATTAAAAACTCTAAGGGAGGGGGTGGGTGGTGTAGCTGTAGGATTGTACTGTGTCAGTATTTCCAACGCCAGGTCACCCTAATAATTGCATGAATAAACCCCCAAAGACAAGGCCCAAATATACTAGTACAGTATACTGTACAGTACTGTAAAGTATGTATTATTGTGTGTTGATGTTTTGAATTGCTGTTAACTTGAAAAGTTTCACCATTGTATTGTACTGTATTTGTAAATAAAAGTATTTTGTGGCGACTTCAGCAATAAAAGAACTGGTTAATTTATCTCACATAAAGTACGTGAATACGACCGCAATCACCATTGCACAGTAAATGGGTGCATAGGATGGAACGACAGGTGCTAAAGGGGTATAAATATGATACTGTATTTATCAGTATTGATCAAAGAGAGTTGATCAGAAGGATTCCCCTTATAAAGTATACAGCACTCTATTGTCATTCATACAGTACAGTATACTGTAGTAAAAGGTAGACAACACATGGTCTTGCAGTACAGTATATATACTGTATTACTAAAAATCTGTCAGGTTGACCAGAATCACTGCGGATATCGGAAAATAATACAATTTTATTAATTCTACGTACTGTATATAAGGGGAATCCTTCTGATCAACTCTCTTTGATCAACACTGATAAATACAGTAATTTATCTCACACTCAGTACTACAAACTGCTTTTTGCTTGCAATAAACAAACAAACAGGGAAGCACTATACTGTATGAGTTAGGATCAGGCCCAGCAGCCACTTTATGTTGAAAACCACATACAGTATGAAATGAGCATAAATTTGCATGAATAATTACACAAAAATATATAAAATAAATAGCACAAGTCTCTGACAGAGAGAAATTGTCCAGGTGGTGTGGATACAGGTTAATGCCCCTGTCTGATAGGACAGACTCGGGCAAGAATGGCCTGTGAGAGGTGAATATCCAGAATGGTAGCTGGGATGGAAAGCGCTACCAACTGTGCAGGTATTGAAGTGTGTAGAAATGGGAAGGTGCCGTAGGCATCAAATGTGGAAAGCGCTCACCCAGACTTCATACTGTACACTTTGCGCTTTTTGCTTGCAGACTGCAAAGCCGCAAGACCAGCAACATTGTAAAAAAAGAGCAAAAAAAGAGCAATGAGCGCGAAATTGGCGTGGGAACTTCTGTTCTAGGGCCCCTAGAAATAATATTCTTTATTTTATTTATAAACTCACATTTATATATAAAGTATATATTTATTTCTCTTCATGTATTTATTTAGATTTATTTATTAATTGTGGAGCTGCTGTGCGTGAGGGGCCATGGCCAGGATGGGGGGGGGGGGGGGGGGGTAAGGGTACAGTATGTGGGTAGGGGGTGAGGGTGGTTAGACCTCACAGTACATTATGCACATTGGGCCCCCCCCCTCCCCACATTTACATACTGTACACTGCACGACATCAATGCAGGGAGGGTTTACCAATGCAGGGAGGGTTTACCAATGCAGGTAAGGCTTTAGGCCTTTATATCTCTCTCCCTTCATTGTAATCTGTTTAACACAAACATTAGGGGGGAAGGGGCTTTAGGACTTTATATCTCTCTCCCTTCATTGTAATCTGTTTAACACAAACATTAGGGGGGAAGGGGCTTTAGGCCTTTATATCTCTCTCCCTTCATTGTAATCTGTTTAACACAAACATTAGGGGGGAAGGGGCTTTAGGCCTTTATATCTCTCTCCCTTCATTGTAATCTGTTTAACACAAACATTAGGGGGGGAAGGGGCTTTAGGCCTTTATATCTCTGTCCCTTCAGTGTAATCTGCTTAACAGAAACATTAGGGGGGAGGGGGCTTTAAACAATGCTGTGTATAATGTATAAGGTTTTTTACAATTAGATACAGTAGATGTAATCCTTGGTATTGTAAGGGTTAGTTTGGTTTTAAATTGTCTTTTCTGGTTGGTACTTACAGTATATATTGATTTTGGTTTACTTGATTGGTTAAAATACTGTAGTTGACTTGTTTGGAAGTGTTTGTACAGTATTTACTGGTAGAGTAGCTTGCAATTATATTGTTAACATTCATTTGCAGAATGTACAGTACTGTATATGGTGCATAGATTTAATGCTATGCATCATTTACAGTATACAATGTACTGTAAATGCAATGTACTGTGTGGATTGTAATGTTATGTTTTATACTGTATGCTATTCATTAACTTCATTGCTCTACACATCTAGGGATTTCATTCCACCTTACCACCTTTCCTACACATGATTTGTGCTGTAGGCATTGGTTATATCACTGTATGCTAATGCAGATGTGTGATGCTTTGAGACTGTCATTTATACTTTGACAAGTCTACCTTTTGGTGTGTAGTGTGCATTATCCTTAGCGTTGTATACAGTAGGTGCCTTTGAACCCAGTAACCTATTGTGATTCACTTTGATTCTCCCTAGTGTTTTTTGAGTCACTATCCTTTTCATGTTTAGGGTTGACAGTGTGTGTCGTTCCCTAGTGCTGTTCATTAGTGTTTAAGGGTCCATGCCTCTTTTTTAAGTGTTTTTAAATCATGTACTGTTTATTCATCCCTTTTTGCACTGTGTCAAATAAATAAACAAATATATCAATTGCATACCTGAGTGCTCCCATACGGGTTACTTTTTTCTCTTTTCACTCACATACAGTATGTATGTATGTATATATATATATATATATATATATATACTGTATATATATATACTGTATATATATATATATATATATATATATATATATATATATATATATATATATATATATATATATATATATATACAAATATAGCTGTATGATATATATATATTATATACTGTATATATATATATATATATATATATATATATATATATATATACACAGTGTATATATGTACAGTATACTGTATATATATATATATATACAGTGTATATACAGTATATATACAAAGTATATACAGTACTGTACAGTATATATTTATTTCTCTTCATGTCTTTATTTATTTATTTATTTAGATTTATTTATTAATTGTGGGGCTGCTGTGCGTGAATTTTTTTTATTGGGGGTGAGGGGGGTGTTTGGCCCTTGGTGTGAGTTTACGACTTGCAGCAGCAGCAGCACAATTAATAAATAAATCTAAATAAATAAATAAATAAATAAATGACAATAAATACATTTGAAATACATTTTTATTGATAGTGTACATGTGCAGGGGGTCTCCGGAGCTGAAGCGCACAGGTTTCAGGTCTGGGGACCCCGTGCCCCCCGAGATACAGGCCCCTTTAGGGGGTGCCGGTATCCCTCTGCTCTGCTTGGTTTACAGGCCGCGATCACGTGATCGGGACCTTTAAACGCAGAGCACTCAGCACTCAGAAACACAGGCCAGGCAGATTTAACACACACACACAATAGGGGGAGTTTTTTTTTACATAGCTTGCAGGGAAGCTTAACGCACACACACAATAGGGGGATGTTTTTTTACATAGCTTGCAGGGAAGCTTAACGCACACACACAATAGGGGGATAGGGGGAGGGGGTTTTACATAGATTAGAGAGAAGGCAGGGCGTTTTAAAAGCGAGAATAGGGGGAGGGGTTTTTACATAGATTAGAGAGAAGGCAGGGAGTTTTAACACAGACGTGAAAAATATGTATTGAATGTATTAATTGTTTATTATGCCTTAACCCCTTCATTGCCTTAGCGGCTATCCGCTATGGTAATGACGCAGCATTTTCCGTATTTTTAATAATATTGATCAGGAGCAGGGGGGGGGGTTCCCTGAGCATTAATTTCTGCTCACTTTACAATATTTACAAACCCCCTGCTCACTTTACAATATTATTAAAATAATGCTTCTTTACCATAGCGCATAGACGCTAAGGTAAAGAACGAGTGTTTATTTATACTGTATATTGTATGTGTTTTATTGATAGTGTACATGTGCAGAGGGTCTCCAGAGCAGAAGCGCACAGGTTTCAGGTCTGGGGACCCCGTGCCCCCCGAGATACAGGCCCCTTTAGGGGGTGCCGGTATCCCTCTGCTCTGCTTGGTTTACAGGCCGCGGTCACGTGATCGTGACCTTTAAACGCAGAGGGATACCGGCACCCCCTAAAGGGGCCTGTATCTCGGGGGGCACGGGGTCCCCAGACCTAAAACCAACGCGGTTCAGCTCCGGAGACCCCCTGCACATCTACACTATCAATAAAAATGTATTTCAAATGTATTTATTGTCATTTATTTATTTATTTTTTGGCGGCTGCTGTGTGTATTTTTTTAATAATATTGATCAGGAGCAGGGGGGGGGGGGGTTCCCTGAGCATTAATTTCTGGCTCAGGGAACCCCCTGCTCACTTTACAATATTATTAAAATAATGCTTCTTTACCATAGCGCATAGACGCTATGGTAAAGAACGAGTGTTTATTTATACTGTATATTGTATGTGTTTTATTGATAGTGTACATGTGCAGAGGGTCTCCAGAGCAGAAGCGCACAGGTTTCAGGTCTGGGGACCCCGTGCCCCCCGAGATACAGGCCCCTTTAGGGGGTGCCGGTATCCCTCTGCTCTGCTTGGTTTACAGGCCGCGGTCACGTGATCGTGACCTTTAAACGCAGAGGGATACCGGCACCCCCTAAAGGGGCCTGTATCTCGGGGGGCACGGGGTCCCCAGACCTAAAACCAACGCGGTTCAGCTCCGGAGACCCCCTGCACATCTACACTATCAATAAAAATGTATTTCAAATGTATTTATTGTCATTTATTTATTTATTTTTTGGCGGCTGCTGTGTGTATTTTCTTAATAATATTGATCAGGAGCAGGGGGGGGGGGTTCCCTGAGCATTAATTTCTGGCTCAGGGAACCCCCTGCTCACTTTACAATATTATTAAAATAATGCTTCTTTACCATAGCGCATAGACGCTAAGGTAAAGAACGAGTGTTTATTTATACTGTATATTGTATGTGTTTTATTGATAGTGTACATGTGCAGAGGGTCTCCAGAGCAGAAGCGCACAGGTTTCAGGTCTGGGGACCCCGTGCCCCCCGAGATACAGGCCCCTTTAGGGGGTGCCGGTATCCCTCTGCTCTGCTTGGTTTACAGGCCGCGGTCACGTGATCGCGGCCTGTAAACCAAGCAGAGCAGAGGGATACCGGCACCCCCTAAAGGGGCCTGTATCTCGGGGGGCACGGGGTCCCCAGACCTAAAACCAACGCGGTTCAGCTCCGGAGACCCCCTGCACATCTACACTATCAATAAAAATGTATTTCAAATGTATTTATTGTCATTTATTTATTTATTTTTTGGCGGCTGCTGTGTGTATTTTTTTAATAATATTGATCAGGAGCAGGGGGGGGGGGGGTTCCCTGAGCATTAATTTCTGGCTCAGGGAACCCCCTGCTCACTTTACAATATTATTAAAATAATGCTTCTTTACCATAGCGCATAGACGCTAAGGTAAAGAACGAGTGTTTATTTATACTGTATATTGTATGTGTTTTATTGATAGTGTACATGTGCAGAGGGTCTCCAGAGCAGAAGCGCACAGGTTTCAGGTCTGGGGACCCCGTGCCCCCCGAGATACAGGCCCCTTTAGGGGGTGCCGGTATCCCTCTGCTCTGCTTGGTTTACAGGCCGCGGTCACGTGATCGTGACCTTTAAACGCAGAGGGATACCGGCACCCCCTAAAAGGGCCTGTATCTCGGGGGGCACGGGGTCCCCAGACCTAAAACCAACGCGGTTCAGCTCCGGAGACCCTCTGCACATCTACACTATCAATAAAAATGTATTTCAAATGTATTTATTGTCATTTATTTATTTATTTTTTGGCGGCTGCTGTGTGTATTTTATTGTTGTGGGTTGCGGGAGGGTGGGTGAATGGGGTATTCGCCCCAACGATGGTTGGGGAGGGCTTGCGGGGGGGGGGGGGGGGGTAGCGGGAGGGCTTAACCCCTTCATGACCGTAGCGGTATTAACTGCTACGGTCGTGAAGGGGTTAAGTGCACCCGCAACCCCCCCCCTCCCGCAAGTCCTAAACTCACTCCAAGGGCCAAATACCCCCCTCACCCATCCCCACTACACACAATAAAGCGGGCACGGTGGGTTAACCCCTTCATTGCCTTAGCGGCTATCCGCTATGGTAATGACGCAGCATTTTCCGTATTTTTAATAATATTGATCAGGAGCAGGGGGGGGGGGTTCCCTGAGCATTAATTTCTGGCTCAGGGAACCCCCTGCTCACTTTACAATATTATTAAAATAATGCTTCTTTACCAATATGCATAGACGCTAAGGTAAAGAACGAGTGTTTATTTATACTGTATATTGTATGTGTTTTATTGATAGTGTACATATGCAGAGGGTCTCCAGAGCAGAAGCGCACAGGTTTCAGGTCTGGGGACCCCATGCCCCCCGAGATACAGGCCCCTTTAGGGGGTGCCGGTATCCCTCTGCTCTGCTTGGTTTACAGGCCGCGGTCACGTGATCGGGACCTTTAAACGCAGAGGGATACCGGCACCCCCTAAAGGGGCCTGTATCTCGGGGGGCACGGGGTCCCCAGACCTAAAACCAACGCGGTTCAGCTCCGGAGACCCCCTGCACATCTACACTATCAATAAAAATGTATTTCAAATTTATTTATTGTCATTTATTTATTTATTTTTTGGCGGCTGCTGTGTGTATTTTTTTAATAATATTGATCAGGAGCAGGGGGGGGGGGGGTTCCCTGAGCATTAATTTCTGGCTCAGGGAACCCCCTGCTCACTGTACAATATTATTAAATCTCTCTCTGCTGCAAACACATCTCGCCCCCAGTACAGTATGTGCAGTAATTTACTGAACATGTACTGTAGAATAAATGCATAGTTTTATTTATTCGGGTTTATTACACAGTATACTGTTCGGCTGGAAAACATCAGCATACTGTACTGTACAGCACAATATTATCCATCGAAATCCCCCCATTAGCCGTTTTCTTTTCTGAGGAAAAACAAAATGAAAAGTTTTAATGTACAGTAATGGTCAGCCCCCTAAAGAAGTACCCAGCCAGCCCCACCAAAATAATAGTACTCACCATACTGTATTACTGAATTTCCCATTCAGCTTGCGCCGGCGCCGGCCCACTTCCAGTCCAGCTTTCATCATCACCCACGTCGATAGTTTGCAGAGGGACTAGCCCACCTGTAGTCAGCGGGAAATCGCTTAGGTACATGCAAGCTTCATCAAAACTGGCTGCGAAATCCATCTCAGGGTTGTCACCGATGGCGAGGGCATCATGATAAGCTGGTGCTGCTGCTGGTTCTGGTTCTGGTTCTGGCGCATTGCTTGGCAGGGACTGTCGCTTCTTATTTCGTTTTAACACGACCCTTCGCCTTTTGCCGCCTCCATTATCATAGATACGGGAAAAACCCGGTGCCACACAGCAATACCCTCCAACAAATTGGGGCTCAATACGGTGAAAACAGGGGTCACTACATAACCTTTTCCTTATTGCGCGCTTCCACAAATGAGGAGTTGGCGAAAATCTGTAAAAGTCATAATTTTCGATAAAATACTGATAAATTTGAACAACTGTTGCCATCTTATCCTCTGTTGCATTAATAGCGGCCCATATCAAATAAGCATAACTTCTGTCAGGTTTTTGGAAAGCGGGCTCCACTTGAACACTCATGTCTCTGTAGAATAGTGTAAGCGAAAATGATCTTTGTCTTTATTTAATACAGTACTGTATGTAAAGCCTAAATTGATACATTTTTTGCAACTCTTCCTTCAGTCTCAAGGACAAGTTACAATACTGTAGCATACTGTACTGGGATAAAGTATCTTTTTTGGTATACAGTAGTAAACGAAACAACTTGCAAAGTCCACACATTACTTAAGTCATGAGTTTATGCCATCTGGTGGACAAACGAAACATTGCCGCCTAATAAATTCTTCTGGTTATCATGAGTTTATGCCATCTGGTGGACAAACGAAACATTGCCGCCTAGTAAATTCTTCTGGTTATCATTTAACAGATCAGATCCCCCGTCAGCCAGGCATGAACCGTGGCTGGGTAGGCAAACGCAACGCAGCATGCGAGAGGTGAGCAGCGGCGGATTCCAAGTATCTGCCAGGTAGAAATCGGGCATTTGCTCGAATAAAGTGTGTCGGTGCAGTACCATGAAATGAACAGATATAAAAAGTCTTGTAATAAAAGTCTTATCTGTTCCTTGGGGTTTGAAGGGAAAATCTTCTCTGTCCCTGGTTGCTACCTTTTCTTCAGGGTTTGTCAGCATTCAGGTTTAGAAGTTTCCCCTGTGTCTTGGAAGCAGCTCTGCTGTGTCTTCTGGCAGAGCTCAAGACATGGTCAGCTCCAGAGATGTGTGTTCTCTTGGTCAGTCTCTCCTGGGAGACTCAAGAACCTCTGTTCTGTCTCCAAAGTTCAGCTCACACGTGAGCTAGGAGTCACTTCCTGTCTCAAAGGCAGGCTTTTTCTAAGCCATCTAAATCAGGCAGGTGGTGTTAGTTAATTGCCTACCAGCAGTTAACCACCACACTGCTGGATTAGAGGCACATTTGTTACATACACCATGTTACATACACCATGAGTTTTTTTTGCGCTGTTTCTCTTTTTGTTCTTGTATTAGTTTTTGGTTTGTGGAGCCATCCCACGAGCACAGCAGCACCTACCTCCTTTTAAACAGGTTTTATATTTGGTTTATCACATCTAATTTAGATTTAAACACTGGTTTACTTTGCACAAAGTATAAATTTAATTGAGCACAATAGTCACAATTTTATGAGCGCAGATCACGTCTTTTTCACTTCAGTGAGTCTAAACTATCATTTTTGGAGCGTGTACTGTATACTGACTTATTGTTGTGAATGAGGGATGCAGGCTAGGGAAATCAAACCATGTTCAATAAATAAATCAGAGGTGCATATGCACCGTTTTGAGAGAGATCAACACTTGAAATAGTTATTACCATTTACTTAATACAATCTAAAATAAGAACAACTGATTATTCTCATACTTTTTTAGCTCTTCTGTTTCATATACATGGAGACATTTTCTGCACAAAATCTAAACTTAAAGCATTTAGTACTAGACAAGAATCTGGTTGGTTCGGTGTACCTTCATTTATGGTCACGTTGAAGCATTGGAATATGTATATATATATATATATATGTATATATATATATATGTATTCACACACACCTCAGGGCTGTGCAGTGTTCAAAAGAACGTGAGACAAACTTATACCACCACCAGTGTACACAAATCATCTTTTGAACACTGCACAGCCCTGAGGAAGGTTCCGTTTGTGGAACCAAAACTTTTGTTCTTTGAGAGTCAATATATTATTGAATTCTACTCCTTGTGTGCTGTCTCTTCTTGCTGGACGACAATCTGGTAAATTGCATCTATCATTTATCTATGGGATAAGCATCTGGATTTTATGGAACAAGTGTGTGCCAGCTGCTAGGTTTACATATATATATATATATATATATATATATCTAAAAAGACAGAAAGAGAGTGCGCAACCCCATAGCACAATTTGAAATTTATTAAGATAGGGAAGGGGTGAACAAGGGAATAAGTGCACTTACAAAGTATAAAATGAAAACAAATGGTTGTGCATAAATATCCCGGAATAAAGAGTATCCTGGAGCAGATTAATTCATTCCGGGATGCAGGATTTCCAATTGAAGATCTACTGTATGGATGCAATCCGGGTACAGCTTCTTCATTCTGACGGTGATATTTATGCAAACCCGTTAGTTTTAATTTTATACTTTGTAAGTGCGCTTTATTCCCTTGTTCACCCCTTCCCTATCTTAATAAATTTCATATTGCGCTACGGGGTTGCACTCTCTCCTGTCTTTTTAGGTTTATCCATAGCATTGGTTAATCCCTACGAGAGCAGCATTTACCCCCCACAACAAAGATTGGACTTTTTGTCTACCTCCTCTATTGGAAAGATTACCTAGGACTGGTTATATATGTTTATTGTTGTTTGTGTCTTGTCTGTCCTTTTCTCTTTGTAGTGCATGTTATTGTTATTAACCCCTTGTGTCTTCCATTATGGCAGCATCAGTTATTTAAAGAATTGTTAATCCAACTTGGTAGGAATATGCACTACTATTTTTTCTTTATATATATATATATATATATATATATATATATATATATATATATATATATATATATATATATATATATATATATATATATATATATTATAAAATATCGCTAGTGAGCACAGGTCTACAACCCTGCTTTTCAGCATAATCATGTCATTATCACCTAGCATACAGTATATAGTGCTTCCACTGCAGCAGGGGATTCTGGGAAATAACATGCAAATGAGCACACAGTTTCACCATCTTGCCTTAAATCCATTTTTATATGGAACCCTTAAGCTAATGCTCGCTGCTTTAACACAGCTTTTCAATACAGCCTAGAATAAGAGGCAGTTAACATCATCAGTGTGAGGTTGGTTGTACTGGCTTTGCAATTTAAGGCTGGGTAGGTTTCACCACATTTATCTAAGTTATAATGGGTGAAAAAGGTGAAAAAAAATCCTCCACCGTAATAGCATATGGCAAATAAAAATATCGCTTGTGAGTACATTCACATGTCTTAGATATATACAGTATTATAATTGTCCCAGTGAAGCTGAACAGTGTTACTGTAGTTTCTTTTTTTCTGCTTCAATTTGCAAATGTCTTGTTTACCACACTAATGGGAAATAATAGCATAATTACCAGCTTGCCTTGCTTTGTCTACCCAATGTCAAAACCAAGGCAAATTTGCTTCTAAACAATCTTGTAATGTACTTGATATTTCACTGTACTATACCTTTAATGTAGTTACTGTACTGCAGTCTACTTGACTAGCAATCTTGGAATCTACATACTGCACCGACACACTTTATTCGAGCAAATACCCAGTATGTACCTGGCAGATACCTGGAATGCGCCGCTCCTCACCTCTGACAAGCCCCGTTGCGTTTGCCTTCCCAGCCTGGGTTCATGCCTGGCTGACGGGCGGCTGATCTGTTAAATGATAATGATTAGGATTTAATAGGCTGCAATGCTTCGCGTGTCTACCAGATGGCATAAATTCATGAATTGTAATGCAGTATATATATATATACTGTGCAGTATTGCAGCCAGCGGGAATAAAATGCTTCAATCCCTGCATGGAAAATACCTCAATGCACTCGGGCAGAAAACAGTCACAAACCTCAATACACCCGGGTATACCCGAATTCGTGGGACTAGCCGAGCTCGAATAAAGTGTGTCGCCAGTGTATGTAGCACACTCCCCCCCCCCCCCCACAATCGCAGATAGGGACCATGTGGAAAAATCTACATGTATTTCCAGGTGTGGTGCAAGACCTCCTGACGAAGCGCTATACTGCGCGAAACGCGTAGAGGGTTGTTTCAATACTTATATGTTGCACTCCTGGGTAGGAGTGTATCTTTTAGCACAGTAGAATCTCCCTAATTCTGGTTTTTGCTGGTACTCCCCCGTGAGTCCTGAGTAGCTGGTGCTATTGCTGTAGCCGTTGCCACGGCCAGAGAGAGCCCGCCTATTGCTCGGTCGTAACACTTCCGGTTCCGGGTCAGGGACCCTGTGTGACTGAAGCAGTGTGTGCAGTTAGGACGGGGGTAACCAACTAGTTGCAGACCAGATTCCTGTGGGAGGATCTACATGTTGCTGTTTTATTAATTGTAAGTAATTCTGTGCTTCTGTTTGTTGTAATAAATTGAACCTATCTCACCCTGGTTTTTTCTTTCTCTGCGCTCCACCTCCCATCTCTTTTTTGTATTCTGGACTGTGTCTGACCGGCTGATCACCGGAGGGAGAGGGAGCAGCGGGAGAGGAGACCTTCCAGAGGAATCTCCCTTAGGATCCCAGACGAGCGCGATTTCCATCTCCAAGGACTGTGCAATACCTGTCAAAACTCACAGGAGACCTGAGCCTCCGCTGATAGGAACCTGGGGTGTATCAAGGAACGGTACATACAGCGCCTCCACCTGTGCAGGATTGTCGAGTGTAGAATAACCCCTGACACAGGACCCACATACAGCAACCACATACACCAGAGTATATATAAACAATTTACTGTATATGCAGAACAGAACACAATATAACATCATGGTACATTAGTGTCACCCTGTAACACTGACCTCATGGGGCTGTTACCTCATACCCTATACCCAAGTATCCCAAGAGTCCCTCTCCCACCCCAGTGTGAGACAGCACTGCCCACTAGTTTAAAATGAGAGTTGGTGCACTTGGTGTATGATGCAGGTACCTTCTGGGTGTGTCCACACCCGGGCGTGCAGATGCTGTACTTTGGATCCCTTGCTCCAGTAGAGGATGATCCAAGACGCCTTCACTGCAACGGTGGGTGTCCCGCCAGATGGTCCCACCATGAAGATAGTCCCTTATCTTGAGTGGTTGATCTGATCCCAGACCCAATGATCAGAGCTGCACAGCGTAGCTGCTGTGTCCCGTAATATCACTAACAACTAAAGGGGCAGGGTCCCTACCTAAGGGCCTGTCCCTGTAGCAACCACAAGCTATGGTATGACTCAGGGCCTAGCTGGGGCCTATGGGGGGTAACCTGGCTTAGTGCAGGGGCCACCTGCTCCCTGCACATAAAACCTCCCCTAACCTTCTCCCAGCTCCGACTGCCTAGCAAGCCCTCATCGCGCCAAAATATATCTTTCTCCTCAGGGGAAGCTCTAATCCCTATTGGCTGCCATGGCATCACATGGGTCACAGCCCCAGGGGCTGCTGGGTCTTGTAGTCCCCTATGGAGCTCTTTAACATTGCTGCAGCATGCACTATCTATTCTGCGCATGTGCAACTTGTTAATGGCCGTCGCTACTCTCAACTGCGCATGCACAACTGTGGGCAGTCCCTGCAGTACGGAGTGCCATATCTGCCACTTTCTCCATCTCTGTAATGGCCACCTTGGCTGTTCTGCGCATGCGCGAGCATATCGCTAATCCCAACATGGCCGCCGTGTTGCTTCTACGCATGCGCGAGCACTGTAAACATGGCGGCACCCTGCAAAGGGAGCCGCCATCCAGCCCGTCGCCACCCACAACTGCCCTTACTGTAACCAAGGTAAGGGAGGGAGAGACGGGAAACCAGGGAGCCAGATGGGACCTGGCTACATTTGCAATAAACCAATCTTAGTTTACATCATTTGCATACAATTAACAATTAATTAAATGACAATTACACAGGACAGTACTACCTAGTTCAGTACATGCAATTGCATGTGAAAAAGAACAGGATGGAATGTTATCTGCAAATCTTCAAGCAAAAAGTCATAATAGTACTAACAAGAGAGATGCAAATTATTCACAGACATTGAACTTTGTCACGAATATGGCGTTTATCCACAGGTGCAAATATTCACAGCTTTATCTGCAATACAACACTTCTGTTTGGAAAAAAATAAACATTTGTGCATGGTGCTCACTGCAGAGGTGTGAATGTTTGAAATAGTGGACACTGTAGACATTCATAATCAAATTTAATATTTGTTTTAACATTCGCTTTGGGAGAGTCATAAATCCCCCCTCTCTTCCCCTTCCAATACACATAACACACCCCAAAACACCTAATAACCCCAATACACATAATAACCCCCCACAGCAATATACATAATAAACCCCAAAATACATATAACTCCCCCCAACAATACACATAATAACCCCCTAATACACATAACAAATCCCCAATACACATAACCCCCATACACATACTGACCCCCATCCCCAATACACATAATAACCCCTACATACACATAACTCCCCAATACACGTAACCCCTCCATACACATAACTCCCCAATACACATGACCTCAATACACATAATAACCCCCCAACAATACACATAATAACTCCTCCAATATGCATAATAACCCCAATACACATAACCCCCCATACCTTAATACACATAATAACCCTCCCCAACAATACACATAATACACATGACCTCAATACACATTAAAAAAAACAACAATACACATAATAACCACCAATACACATAACCACCCATCCCCAATACACATAATAACCCTTCCATACACATAACCCCCAATATACATGACCGTCAATACACATTACACCCCAATACACAACACCCCCAATACATATAATAACCCCCACAATACACATAATATCCCCCTTCCACAATACACATAATAACCCCCAAAATACACATGCACAATACACCTAATAACATCCCTACCCCAATAAATATAAACACACACACACACACACAAAGACACACAGACACATTTCCCCTCTCTATGAATGTTACTGCTCGGCCACTCGGGGGGGGGGGGGGGCAGGGGAGGGATTGGCTGTGTAGAGTGATGGCCCATCCCCTCATTACTGGATTGTATAGTCACAAATAATCCTTGATTGTTTGTATATATATACTGTATGCTTACTGTTATCGTACTTTGCTGCATGTGCATTTCCCATTGTGAGGGAATTATCCCTGCAAAGGCCCAAAACATCAACTGTATCAGGAATCAGTATCAGTAAGAGGTCACTAGCATTATAGCAGCTTCAGTTAGTTGGCATACAGTATCTGAAGATTCTCACATTTTCTTTAGCTTCATGGCTGTCACCATTAAGGCAACGTGACTGTTGTCTGAGGTTTAATGAAATTAGATTATGAAAGCATCCCGGAACAAAAAGAAACAGCATGAGTGAAATTAATTAGATTTGTCCTATAAAAAAGCAGCCTTGTTTGCTTACAACATTTTGAATGTCAATTTGGAATTAGATGCAACCCTACAGAAGGTTGACTTCATAATTCAGACTTGAAAAGATATATAACGAAACTGATGTAACACAATGTGACATGAGAAAACAAAATTGGGCTGAACAAATATGTAAAACAGAGCTCTGTTTCTGTAAAAATGCTGATTTAAAGAAACTCTTTTAGCAGAAATTAGGTTTCATTTTGTATTTATATGTAATTCAACATATTTAGTGGCATTGTCAATTAATGGAATATAATTACAGCTACAGTATTAAATGTTATGCTAAATGGGTAGCACATAGCATTATGTGTAGGGCATTGTGACCATTGGAAAGACCCCACGCCTCCCTCCTTTTGTTGGTTGGTAAATTATACCAGGGACAGGTGAAAGGTTTGATTTATCTGACACTAGTGGGGTGGGGTGATTACAATCTGAAAAGTCAGATTAAGTTCAGTGGCAGAATATACAGATGCAGCAGCCATTATTTTAACAAATCACGCAGTGTAAACCTTGGAATACCCATGTCATGGCGCGGGATTGCTTCCAACCGTACCGCCTTAAGACGCGAGTGCAGGTGAGTGCAGAAAATGGCATTTTACTGTTCTGGCTTATACTGTAAACACCTGAAATTGACAAAGTCGCACAGTAGCACAGTACTGTACACATTACAATTCATTCATTTCATTGCATTTAATTGCAAACAATCCATGAAATTCAAACAAAGCAACCACGATAAACACGTGTGCTTGGGGCGATTGGCCACATTCATGCCACGTGGAGTACAGCAGCGCACATGAAACGCCACCGTGATTTGTTAAAATAATGGCGCTGCATCTGTAAGGGTGGTTTGCAGGATTCCCACACCTCTCTAAAGGTGATTTACAGGAAGCTACTTACTGTGCAACCTCTACTTTTCTTTATAGTTAACTACGGAAGATTTTAATGCTTAATGAAGAACATTAGAGAGAGACTGACTCTAACTCTAGTTTTATTAACAGTCACCAGTTGTGTGTATATATACCTAGCTAGGAGATATGCTAATGGCTATGCAAAGTATATTTACCATATTTCCTCGATTCTAAGACGACTTTTTTTCTCATTTTCATGTCTGAAATAGGACTGCGTCTTAGAATCAATGTACTTAAAAGAAATAAATAAACGGAGGGGGCGCTGCTGGAGCTGCCGGCCTGGGATCTTCTGCAAACAGCATGGCTGCGATCACCCCCCCCCCCTGCGGAGAGATCAGCTGGAGATGCCGGACAGGGATCAGTGTGTTTGTCTGTCTTGTGTTTGTGTGTGTGTCTCTGTGTAGGTGTGTCTGTGTGTGTGTGTGTGTGTGTGTTTGTGTGTGACCTTCCATTCATTCTCCTTCCTTCTCTCCCCTCCCTCCCTGCTCCCCTCTCCCCCATTCCATTGTCTCCCCTCCTCCAATCTCTCTCCCCTACCCCTGCTCCCCTCCACCCTGCTCCCCTGCTCCCCTCCCTCCCCATTCCCTGCTCTCCCCTCCCCCTGCTCCCCTCCCTCCCCCATTCCCTGCTCTCCCCTCCCCCCCTCTCTCTTTATCCCCCCCCCACTCTCTCTCTCTCCCCCCTCTCTCTCTCTCCCCTCTCTCTCTCTCTCTCCCCCCTCTCTTTCTCCCCTCTCTCTCCCTCCCCCCCCCTCTCTCTCCTCCGAAAAAAAATTCTGCACATTTAATATAGTGGGTTTTTTCCCCTCCAATTTTTTTATTAAATCAAGGGTGCGTCTTAGAATCGATGGCGTGTTAGAATCGAGGAAATAGGGTAAATAAGTCCCATCCCACACATCCTAAAAAGATTTCCATACCAACTTTATACAGTTGATAAGGTTAAGGCACCATCCTAATATGACTGGAATGTTGTCAGACCCAAACAGGACCGAAACCCACAAACACTGCTTTTCTAGGCCGCAGCTCTAGCAGTTTGAGGAAGTGTGGGATGGGACTCAATTAAATATACTTTACTGTAAGGAATCTGCTCCTGGCTTTGATTATAGCCTTGCAGACCTCTGCAGTTGCAAAAGCTTCCTCTGGCAATCAATGGCACATGTGCTGCCTCTCATTGCAGCTTCTGACCTGTGCTCCATCATTGGAGTAATGCTCACACACCCTCCTCCTGTGATTGGATCTCTGCCCTTTATATGTTGGGCTTTGGTTCTGAATCAGGGCCGAGCATAATCCTTCTCTGGACGTTACTGTCTCTGTCACAAGCCGCCTGACTTGTCTCCTTGTGTACTAACCTCTCTACTCTCGTTAGTAGTTCCTAAGGCCTGCTGCTACTTTCCATGCAGAGGCCTGAGTATCCTGTGGCCTGCTGCTATCTCCATGCAGAGGCCAGAGTACCCTGAGGCCTGCTGCTAATCTCCATGCAGTGGCCTGTGTTTCCTGAGTATCCTGATGTCTGCTGCTACTCTCCACGCAGAGGCCTGATCCTGACTCCTGTGCTGAAGCATTGTTTAGCCAGCACTGGTTCCTGGTACCTGCTGCATTCTCCCCTAGCTGAGGTTACCCTTCGTTTCCTGAGGTCTGCTGCTATTCTCCATGCAGAGGCCTGCTTTGGACTTCTGTGCTGAAGCATTGGTTTTCGCCGACGCTGCCCCGCGGTGTACTTCGGCCAGCCTGCTGTCTCCCCCTGCTGAGACCGGCGTTATGGGCCTAGCCCGCTCCTCACGCAGAGGCCACTCCCGTGCTCACGCTCCTAAGCTGAAGCGGGGAACTTCTGACTACCTGTTGCCAAACTCCTGCTTGAATAACGATGATGTTCCAATCCTGACCCTGCTATGTACGACTACGAACTGCGCACTCTGGATCAGTCTGCGCGGACTAAGGTCGGTGATTATATAACCCCACCTCAGCCCCGTGGTCCGGTCCCAGTTTGTGGCGAGCACAATCGTAACATTTACATAGCAATTAGCAGATCTCTCAACCAGGTAACTAAGTTGTGCTCCTTTTTAAGAACAGGAATCTTACCCAAATTTATTTGGACGGACATTTGAGATGATATATATATATATATATATATCTCTCTCAAAACACACAAACAAACAGTAGCGCTTAATAATTAATTGTGTTAATATTAACGTGCTTGAATCTATAAAAAGTAGGTGAATACTTAATTAGAATAATAGTGATTTAGACTAGTGCTATTAATAGCTGTTAATGTTATAACTAATCATAAGTGGTGTTCATCATAAAAAAGTCACTTAAAGTTCACACATGTGTAGTCCATCAGGTCCACTGAGGATATGTAAAAATTAGGATGGTATCCAGACCCCAGATACTAATGGTTCATGTAGCTCCTTTGATGTGGTACAGCCACCCACAAAGCACCCACAAAAAAGAACAAAGAGAAGCACAGGCACCATACAGTAGTGTTATACTGTATAAAAACTAAAGTCCATTTAATAAGACACGCGGTCCCAAGGAATCGCACTTACAAGATTTAAAAAACAACAAACATGTAAGAGAATAATCTCTAAGGGGTTCGTCAGCTGGGTGGGAGGGATCCAGTGTAAATACTCTGCCTGAGTAGGTTGCAGCTGTTGAGCTCCTGACACTCACCGCTGTGCTGTATAGATCAGCCTGATAATCCACATGCAGAATAAATCCTTCAGTCAATGGAGATTCCGGCTGCTAGCCGCGTGTGCAGCATGAATAACAGGGCTACACACAGGCAGAAGGCACCTCCTCTCTCCGTCGCGCGCTGACTCGTCCCAACTAGTTTCGTCACTACCACGTGACTTCTTCAGGGGTAGTGGACACCTAAGAGCACTTCCTATATGTAGCCTAACCCATGTAAACCTGTCCCCATTAGTGTAAACAGCTAGCTGATTCAACACAAGTAAAAACATGTTAACACTTCCCATGCTATATCTCCAGGTTATAAAAATTGTATACCTACAAATAAAATAACATTAAATATGTATTGGTTATAAACTAAGAATACACATTAATTTAAAAATTAACCAATATAAGTAAAGTAAGGTACGCAAAAGCAATCCATTCAATCAAATAATATGGATAATTGTGGATTGAATTGGTGGTCAGTACTCATGGCAAGCAAGATAGAAAATTCTTAAATAAATCATTCGCCGAGAATGAGCATCACTCAACTCACAATAGGACTTATATAATTATGATAAAAAAATATAAATAGTATTGACACAGATACATAGCAAAATGACAACATAGAATAAGTTGATAAAGTATGATTTGAGTGTTGACATGTATCTAATTGTCAAAATGCTTGTTAACTCACGAAAGGGTGCTAACTCTCAGTACAGATAAACATGTATACAAATTGCTTCTGTATATAACTAAAAGGAGTCATGAAGAGAAAGACCAAAAGCATATTGACAGAGAACATCAGGATTGCAACCATATTAGTTAAAAAACGATAACCAACAATTCAGGTGTTATTAAGGGACCTTAAAAATAAGAGGACAAGAGGAATGATGATGGCAGGGGAGGGGGAGAGGAAGGCTGGGGGATTGGGGGAAAGGAGGGGAAGGGGGGAGGGGGGAGGGGGGAGGAGGGGATTAGGATGGGGAAGGGGAACCAGATGGATAGAAATGTGCCAGGCTAGTAGGCGCGTACAGTCAGAAAGAGGCAAACAGAGCTAGATCAATATACTGGAATCTATGCATTCATTAAGACCTTTGGGTGAGAGAGTCTCCAAGGAATAAATCCAAAAAGACCCCAGATACATAGTGCCTTAAATCTATCACTTCCTAGTTTGGATGGAAGGATAGTCTCTACACCCATGATCCTGAGCCCACTAGGGTCTTTAGAATGAACCTGAGCAAAATGTCGGGGTACACTGTGCGCATGACCCCTTTTAAATGGCTCTACGATGTTCTAGGAATTTGACGCACAGTGCCCTCTTGGTCCGCCCAACATATTACAAATTGCAAGGACAGGATAGAACATAGACTATGAACATAGTCAGACAATGAACAGGACTCTTGAGAACAAATGATGATCCGTTGCTAAAGGAGGCAAATTTGTCTGAGACTATAATATGTTTGCACATAATACATCTAGATCTTTTACAATTAAAGTTCCCAGACTGACCCTCTAAAGTATCACATGTGTTAACACCAAGCCTACTGGGTACCAAAATATTCTTAATATGAAGCGCCCTGCGATACACAATGGGTGCTGTAGGAGAAAGATGACTTTTAAGATACGGGTCAGACAGTAGAACCTTCCAGTGGCGATTCCTTATAGTTTTGATCTTACCGGCATAGCCACTATATTTTGTGATAATTTTTGCACCCCCACCATAAGCAGTGGTGTGTGTGGTATTGCCTTGTAAGGATGTTTTGGTTTTAGATTTATTTAACAAAACTTTCCTGTCGAGGGCTCTAACCCTGTCAAATGCCTCCTGCACAACGGACACATCATAACCTTTGTTGTCAAAATTGCCCTAAAGTCTAGCTGACTGTAATTCAAAGGAGCGGTCCGACGAGCAGTTCCTCCTGAGTATATTAAATTGACTCAGGGATATGTTTTGTATCCACTTTGGGTGGTGACTGCTCGTCGCGTGTAGATAACTGTTAACCGCCACTTCTTTGAAATGTACTTGTGTATGAATATTATAATCAGCATCAAACGACAATTCTAAATCAATAAACACCACACTGGTAGGGCTAACCTGATGGGTGAATCTGAGGCCTAAATCATTGCAGTTGAATCCAACTAAGAATTGCTTGAGGTCCCCCCCATCTCCATCCCATGTGATCAGGATGTCATCAATAAAGCGGCCATAGAACACGAGACCCGACCCACTAACCGTGCATTGGACCAGATGTACTTGGTCTCCCAATACCCCATAAAGAGGTTTGCATAGCTGGGGGCGAATCTCGTGCCCATGGCCGTACCACAGGTTTGGAGATGGAAGTTTTCCCCGAACAAGAAGTAGTTGTGACTCAAGATAAAGCCGATAAGGGAGAGAATAAATTTGCACTGAGTATCATGAATCCTCTGATCATCCCCCAGAAAGTGCCAAACAGCCTCGAGACCCTTATCATGCTGAATACAGGTGTACAAAGATTGTACATCACAGGTGTCCCATTTGAAGGTAGGTTTCCAATTGATGGAAGAGAGGGAGTCTATGACATGGAGCGTGTCCCTGATAAATGATTTTAACAGGACCACATAAGGTTTTAAAAAATGGTACACATATCTGGACACGCTCGACGTCATAGACTCCACCCCTGAAATAATGGGCCTACCTGGTGGGTTCTCGAGGCTCTTGTGCACCTTGGGGAGGTGATAGAAGACTGGAATACGTGGGTTGCTAATATATAGATATTTAAACTCATACTTGGTAATAAGCTTTTGTGCTAGAGCATTTTTTAATAATAGACATAATTTCGCCTGATAGCTTAAGGTAGGATCGCCATCAAGCACCAAATATGAGTTAAAATCCGATAGCAAACTCATTGCTTCCGCCACGTATGCCATTCTATCCTGCACCACAATGCTTCCTCCCTTATCGGCTTGTCTGATGGTTATAATCTGGCTCAATTGTTTGAGCTCATTAAGTGCCTCAGATTCACCACTAGTAAGGTTGCCCCTGATGTGTGGTGAACCAGTACAAAGTTTCTCAAAGTCCTGTAAGACCATAGTGTAAAATGTGTCAATGTAACTACCTTTACAATGGTATGGGTAGAAAATAGATTTTGGTCTAAAAGGAGTCTGAATTATATTTTGCGGACTATCGTCCGGAATATGTTCTAGCCAGTCCTCACTAATACTATTATCAATATGAGAGGGAGAGTAAGAATCCAAATTTGGATTGTTCTCTCCCAATAGGCTCTCCAAAATCTCTAGACAGTCTACATCATCCCCATTTCACCCAGTTGGTAAAACACCTTGATCTTTCCTGGATCTGATTGCAAAGAATCTTTTTAATGTTAGCTTACGAATAAAGCTAGTCAGATCCACAAAAAGGTCAAAGGCTCTTGGTTTAGAGCTTGGGGCAAAGTGTAAACCCTTATTCAATAGGGTCACTTGAGAGTCTTTCAGTATGTGTGTGGAGAGATTAAAGATCCCAATGGGCTCAATACCTAGAAGTCCAGCTCTGTTTCTCTTCTGCTATACTTGCCTTCCTGCTCTGGTTCCTCTGGTCCTCTTTTTGTTTTTGTTCCCTTGGTCGTGTTTACCGATGGGGCTTGGTTGTCCCAGAGTGGATAGGACTTCTCTGACTTGGTCATCAGGCGTCCTTGACTTTTCTCTAAAAATGAGGCACAAGATTTTTTTTAGCATCATAGATCCTGCCAGTAACCACTGTTTTGGGTCCAGTACTCGGATTACCACCTGGACCCGCCACTTGACTAATTGCTGAATCAAGTGGCTTGGCAGGAGAATCCGGAACTGCCAGAACCTCAAAGTGATTATCCAAATTATGTATGGTCACATCAGTCACTTTATCTTGCGTTTCAAACACTTCTACTTCTGAATTCATTCTCTTCTGATTGTAGTTTGAATTCTTATTAGAGTATTTTCTCCCTTTCTGATATTTGTTAGAGGTGTTAACATGCTTCCAGTTCATAACCTGTTTATTTTCATAATCTAGGTTATCCCTAGTTATCTTGTTGGTCTTTCATTCCAAAATCTCCTTTTCAAAGGACTCAACCCGTGAGTCAATCTGCTGCTCAAGTCTCATGTATTTCTGATCATCAGAAAAGACTCGTAGTTCATTTTGTAATGTATTAATAACAGTCGCTAGAGTCTTTAATTTCTCATCCATATAAGAGACAAGGATCTGCATAAAAGACAAAGAACACTTCTCTAGAGTATCATTCCAGTTATTTAGAAAAGTCTCATCCATACTGTATCAAATGTTGGTTTCTTTAAGATCCTAAGTCCTCGTGGGACAATCTTCTCATCTAAATAATGTTGGATGGATAGTCTATTCCACCAATGGCGTGTCTTTTCATTAAGACATTTCTCTAATTTATACAGATTACCCTTCATAACGGGGTCATTAGATGTTACATTGGGTTTGTTTTTAACCATAAATTAATTCCTCCTACTAAATCTTTCCTCAGTAGAACGCATCATATTGGAAATATGCAGTGATACATAAATTAATTACAGTAAACAGCAGCTACTAAGCTAAAATATATAACAAAACACACAAACAAACAGTAGAGCTTAATAATTAATTGTGTGAATATTAACTTGCTTGAATCTATAAAAATTAGGTGACTACTTAATTATAATAATAGTGACATAGCTAGTGCTATTAATAGCTGTTATTTTTATAACTAATTATAAGTGGTGTTCATAAATCATAAAAAAGTCACTTAAAGTTCACACAGGTGTAGTCCATCAGGTCCACTGAGGATATGTAAAAATTAGGATGGTATCCAGACCCCAGATACTAATGGTTCATGCAGCTCCTTTGATGTGGTACAGCCACCCAAAAAGTACCTACAAAAAAAGAACAAAGAGAAGCGCAGGCACCATAGTGTTATACTGTATAAAAAATAGAGTCCATTTAATAAGACACGCGGCCCCAAGGAATCGCACTTACTAGTTTCGTCACTACCGTGACTTTTTAAATTAATGTGTATTCTTGGTTTATAACTAAAACATATTTAATGTTATTTTATTTGTAGGTTGTAGACGGATGTTCACAGAGGTACACAATTGGAGACTTTTATAAGGTGAAATTATAATAAGGCTTTATTGTGCCTTTTCCTTTTCATCAGGAAATCCATCCAAACACAGGGGGGGGGGGAACAAAGCTTCTATTCACTTGGGAGTATTTCTAGTGAAATCCTATGCAATTAATTCACATCTCCCAGTTAAGCATGTCTCCCAGCCCCAAACACATAGCATGAAATAAGCAGATATAAGAAGTCTCTTAAGAATGAAAGTCTTATCTGTTTCTTGGAGGGAAAATCTTCTCAGTTGCTGGTTCAGCTCTCTTCCCTCAGGGTGTGTCAGCTTCAGGTTTAGTAGTTTTCCCTGTGTCTTGAAATCAGCTCTGCTGTGTCTTCTGGCAGAGCTCAAGACATGGTCAGCTCCAGAGATCTGTGTTCTCTTGGTCAGTCTCTCCTGGGAGACTCAAGAACCCCTGCTCTGTCTCCAAAGTTCAGCTCACAGTCAGAGCTAAGGAGTCACTTCCTGTCTCACAAGACAGGCTTTTGTAAGCAATCTAAATCAGGCAGGTGGTGTTTATTAAATGACTACCAGCAGTTAACCACCACACTGCTAGATTAAAGGCACATTACTTGAACAGGGATTACTCCCCTGTTACATACCTCCCCTGTTTGTGGGAAGCTCGGGCTTGCCACGGCCAAAGCCCATCCTTCCACTCTCATTCTAGATATCTCAGTGACTTGAATGAGAGTGGATGGAGGAAGAGAACCCTCAGTCCTGCTGGGATTGGAGCCCTTTCTCCAGTTTATTCGTGGCTCCTCCTGAAGGTGTTTGAGATCAGCACCCCTCAGTCGCTCGAGGAGGACTTTTTCCAAGTACAATCTTTTTTCTACGTGTGCGGTCATGAGATTTCCCACGTGTCGGGTGCTCGTCTTATTGTAGGCAGACTGTATAGCAACAGTTGCAGAGCATTTAAAAACAGCCCTTTGAGTTTTCCGCTCTTGAAGCTGTCTCTAGCTGTTGCTAGTGCTTGTTTAGGTGGTTTAAATTTTGCAACCTTGTCTTTCAGACGAGCGTTATTCTCAGCTCTCACTGTACCCTCGTCTTCATGGGTTTTTGTGGCCGTGGGATACTGACGCTTAGTCAGGGTCAATACTTGTCCTTGTAGGACTCTAATCTCATCCGCAAGAGATCCCTGTTTTTTGAGTGCGTCCTGCAAGTCTCTTCTCAGGGAATTTATCTGCGCACTTTGCTTTCTCTGAGTCTGTATCAGTGTCTCCTTCATATTCTGGAGCTCTGTAATTTTTGTCGTCAAGGTTGCCGCTGCGTCTGTTTTCTCCTTGGTGTACTGACTCAAGGGAATGGAACAGTCTCTCTTTCTCTCCAGCTCTTGCTCTAGTTTCTGAGCCTTCTCACGCTCCCTCTCATACAGAGTCACCTGGTATCGAAGTTCCGCCTCCAATGATGCTCTGGTGACATGCAGCGTGGCCTTTAGCTCCTCATACTGCTCTGTGGGGACGTACTGGGTTTTCAGACGTTCCTGCAGTGCTTGTACCTCTTTAGCAGCCTGCAGCTTTTCTTCCTGCAGCATTTGCTGCTTCTCCTCAGCTTACTGGAGGTGTGTATGCAGACCTTGCAGTTGGTTCTGGAGTCGGTGCTCTGCTTCAAACTTTTCCTTGACTTCTTCTGTCAACTGAAATTTTTCTTCTTTCAGTTTTAAGTTTTCTCTTTTTAATCTTGAATTTTCTCCTTTTTCAGTCTCTGTATTCTTAAGGGCCTCTTTGCAGTCCTCCTTCCATTTACGCACATCTGTTTTGAGAATGACAATCTCCTGGCGTGAGACTTCCTTCTCTAGGTTGAGGGTCTGAAGCTCCTTCTGAGAGACTTTGAGATCTGTATCAAGATTACCAATAGTTTCTTTAGCAATGTCCAGCTCCTCAGTGAGACTGTGTAGTTCCTTTCTGGAAACTTCCAGGTCTGTGCAGCAGCTGTTGGTCTCATGATGTGAGGCATTCAGTGCTCTGCGGAGTGTCTGAACCTCTTTCTGAGATACGTCCACTTCTATCCGAACACTGTTAACCTCCTGTTGTGAGGCATTCAGCTCTATGCGAAGAGTGTGAACCTCTTGCTGGAAGACTGTCATCTGCTTCAGTGCCTCCTCATACTTCCGCTTTAGTGTAGCCACCATTTTATCAGATTGGCTCTGCTTTCCATCCATGGCGGAAATAGTAGACTTTGCAGTATCTAGCTCAGTCTTGAGATCGTCCAATTCTGTACTGGCTAAAGAGTAAATTGTGAGCACATCTTTTTGTAGCCTCACGTTATTTTTCTGTAGCTCTGTGTAACCATCTTCCTTTTGTTTCAATTGTTCACGGAGCATATCACAGTCATGCCTGGCATTTTTCAGGGCTTCTTCAGGGCTGGTCAAGGGATCGTCACTCTCTGGTTCCGGCTCCACTTCCCTGGGATGGTTGGTTGAGGGTTCATCACTGTTGGCACCGGACAGACACTTCTTTGGGGTACACGACTTCTGCCTTGGGCCCTCTGGATATTCGGTTAACTGCGGGACGAATTCTCCATTTTCTCTAGGCTGCAGGGCAACTTGGTCCCCCTTTTTCTTCATAGGATCTGCGGACGTGTCTGTTCCTTCCACGGTAAGTGAAGAACCGCTTTTCTTTTTCCGCTTCTTGGTTTTGGATGACTCCGTACCATCCGGAATACTGGGGTCTCCTTCTTTATTTGATACCTTAGCAGCTTCATTATATACGCCAGGCTTTTCTTGTAGTTGCTTTAGCTGACAGAAATATTGGGTGATCTGCTGCTCCCGCTCTGTCTCCTGCTGATCATATTCGTCATCAAAGGGAGCAGTTCTGTTCGTGCCGAGTTCAGGCACCCCCACCATTCTTGGGGTGTTTTTTGGGTGTGACTCGGTTCGGTTTCCCCGTAAGAGATGTCTTCCTCTTTATTGGACTGGAAGGGCCACTCTTCCGTGGGGTAGGGTTCATTACAGGAACGCTGCATCTTGTCCTCCATTTTTAGGCGTGTAATTTTCTTCCTGACCTCAGGAGGCGCTATTGCAACTGTTGCCACTGTATTTGCTAGAACCCCCAATTGCTGTAGTCCTACAGATGGGCATATTTTGCTGGTAGAGGTCGTAGCTCTCACAGGCATCTCTGTAGACTTTTCTTTCTTGGGTAAAGTTTTTTTTTTTTTTTTAATTTTATTTTCAATATCAGCAGTGCTGTGCATGCATTTTCTCTTATCAGGTATACAAGATGTGCAGTTGCTATGTAAAAAAAGTCTATTTGCTTTACACCATTTACTTGCTAGGTTTAATCTCTCATTAGGTATGCTGAATGTGTAGTTGCTAGGAAAAAACTTCTGTTTGCTTTACACCATTTACTTGCTAGGTGCAATCTCTCCGCTTCAGCAACAGTAATTTTCAGTCTCATCTTTGGGTATTATGGCATTCACACTTCACACTTTGGGTTTGCTCCCAAGATATATATAGGCAGACTTTTTTTTACTTGCAGAAAAAAAACATTCTTTGCAGTGGACTATTTCTTTCATTCCCGGCAGGGTGACTCAACACTCAGCAATTGACTTTTGAAATACCTTTTACACAGTTCAGTAATCCCTTTTTCCCCTATAGGGCAATTTAACACTCAGCATTTGTTTGCTAAAAATTCCCCTGCTTCAGCACAGTCTTGTATCAATTTTCACACTTTTCTGCATATACTCCATTCACAGCTGGTAGCCCTATGTGGTGTGGCAACCTTTATTTGCAAAATCAGTACCACTCATGGGTCACCATCTGTATTCACTGCTTCAGCAAAACTTTTTGAAAACAACCAACACCTATCCCTTTTTAAGGGCTGACTCACTTCTTGAACCCTGACTATGGTTGGAAGGCAAAACCCCTATTTCAATGACCATATTACGCTTTGTGATAGGCAAATACATTTTTAGCTGTTTCAGCAGTCTCTCTGCTCTTGGGTTTGGGGCAAAGAGTCCATCTGTGGTTTTGTAAGTTTCAGTGGTGTATATCCCTTTAACTCTGATCTATGCTGCATGAGGGTTTTTTTTTTTAAAGTTTCTCTGACTTGTTTGTAGGCAAAAAGCATAACAAAAAAATTTCACATAAAAATCTCCGGTCCTTTTTAACTTCAAAGACACCTCTCATCTCACTTCGGACACCATATGTAGACGGACGTTCACAGAGGTACACAATTGGAGACTTTTATAAGGTGAAATTATAATAAGGCTTTATTGTGCCTTTTCATCAGGAAATCCATCCAAACACAGTGGGGGGGAACAAAGCTTCTATTCACTTGGGAGTATTTCTAGTGAAATCCTACAGTTGCGGCAGCTTTTATTCTCTCAAATCACCGGTTTGTCCCTGGCTGGTTCCTGGAATGCGACGCTGTTCACCTGGCGCATGCCGTGTTCACCTTGCATTCCCAGTCACGGGTCATGCCCGGCTGATGCGTTTATTGATAATGGTTCGGATTTTAATAGGCTGCAATGCTTCGCGTGTCCGCCAGATGGCAGAAATTCATGAATTGTAATGCGCCGAATCAGTAATGTGTCGGCCTGCAGGTGTTTCGTTTAAAAAAGATACTGTACCACAGTGTGCCATTGTAACTTGGCCTTGGCCTTGAGACTGAAGGAAGAGGTTGCAAAAATGTATCAATTTAGGCGTTTCATATTAAAGAAAGACAAAGACCAGTATCAGTTTGTGTTACACTATTCTGCAGAGACCTACCATGAGTGTTCAAGTGCAGCCCGCTTTCCAAAAACCTGACAGAAGTTACGCGTATTTGATATGGGCCGCGATTAATGCAACAGATGATAAGATGGCAACAGTTGCTCAAATTTATCAGTATTTTATCGAAAAATATGACTTTTACAAATTTTCGCCAACTCCTCATACGTGGAAGCGTGCAGTAAGGAAAAGGTTATGTAGAGACCCCTGTTTTCACCGTATTGAGCCCCAATTTGTTGGAGGGTATTGGTGTGTGTCACCGGATTTTTCCCGTATCTATGATCATGGAGGCGGCAAAAGGCGAAGGGTCATTTTAAAACCAACTAAGAAGCGACAGTCGCTGCCAAGCAATGCACCAGCACCAGAACCAGCACCGGCTTCCAATGACGGTCCCACTGTCAGTGACAACCCTGAGCCTGAGCCTGAGTCGGATTTGGCGTGCAGTTTTGATGAAGCTTGCATGTACCTAAGCAATTTCCAGCCTCACCAGCTGACTACAGGTGGACTAGTCCCGCTGCAAACTGTCGACATGGATGATGAAGAAAGCTGGAGTGGCAGTGGACCGGTGCCGGTGCCAGCTGAATGGGAAATTCAATGGTGAGTTGCCGTATTATTTTGGTGGGGCTGGCTGGGTACTTCTTTAGGGGGCTGACCATTACTGTACATTAAAACTTTTCTTTTTGTTTTTCATCAGAAAAGAAAACAGCTAATGGGGGGATTTCGATGGATAATATAGTACTGTATGCTGATGTTTTCCGGCCGTACAGTATACTGTGTAATAAACCCGAATAAATAAAACTATGCATTTATTCTACATGTTCAGTATCGTGTCATTATTTGTCTTCTACAGTATACTGTACAGTGCTATACAGTGCCTAACCTCTGGGGGCAAAAATAATTTAATTCTAGGTGCCCTAGAACAGAAGTTCCCACGCCAATTGCCCGTGAACTTGACCGCGGCCCTAAGTAGTTCCCACGCCAATTGTGCGAATATAATGTAAAATAACCCGTTCTGTGGGTCTGAGCGGGTTGAAATTTACCTGGTCCTCATGCGGGAGGACACTTGCCATAGTGGCAAAATATCAGCCTTGCA